>NC_056732.1:127019407-127156907 GCF_019279795.1 Protopterus annectens | reverse complement strand
TGTAAAATCAAAGCTCCTAGATGCTCCCATGGATAAACACAGTTTGTTTGGCTCCCCTGCACAGCAAGTGTTGAAGAAGGTGGAAGAGAAAGCAAAATCTGTCCAGACAGTCAAGGATTTCTTACAGGTCCAGCCTCCAAGGTTTAGTAGGAACTGGCCTTCCAAGAATTGGTCCTTCCCAGACACCACCAAAGCACAGAGAGGCAGGAATTAGGCGCCCAAGAGGCAGAAGTCAATCCAGAGGTGCCTACAGGGGACGTCAGTGGCAGCCTAACAACCAGCGAAGTACTGCCACAGATCCAGCCACTACCACTTCCACAGGACAATCACAGTGACTTGGCTCTAAAACTGCCTACCAGGGAACAACTAGAAGCACCCTTAGGCAGAAAGCTAGCCTTATTTTCAGTAAACTGGCATTACATTACAGGAGACAAATGGATTTTACAGACAATAGACAAAGGTTACAGGTTTCACTTCCATACTCTACCAAGGAAGAGAGGAATGCCAAACCTACCTCCAAATCAAAAGACAAACGCTCTAGAACAAATAGACCATTTAATAAGGATGAGAGCTATAGAAAAGGTACCGTCTATGGAACAAGGGCAAGGATTTTACTCCAGACTTTTCCTGGTGCCAAGAAAGGAAAACCAATGGAGACCTATTCTCGACCTGTCCGCTCTGAACACATATCTCATTGTTCCAAAATTCAAGATGCTGACCCTACAGCAGCTTCTTCCCATGCTGGGCAAGGAGTCTTGGCTGGTAACTCTAGATCTCAAGGAGGCATACCTGCACGTCCCCATACGACCAAATTGCAGAAGATACCTCAGATTTCTTGCAGGATCAGAGCATTATCAATTCTCAGCATTGCCTTTTGGCTTATCTACTGCACCCAGAGTATTCACGAAATGCCTGGCATCAGTAATTGCTCATTGCAGGCTTCAGGGAATTCAAATTTACCCTTACCTGGACGACTGCCTGTTACAAGCGGACAACAAAAACAAATTAACAAAAGATTTGAAAAAGGTCATTCACCTACTGCAAGCCCTGGGATACACAGTCAATATAAAAAAGTCAAGGCTGATACCATCCCAAAGGATAACTTTCTTGGGTGCAGAACTGGACACATCAAACCAAATGGCATCCCTCACAGCAGAAAAGCAGAAGCACCTACCACTCTATTTCATGGCATTAACAACGCAGAACCAGCTTACAGCAAGGAAAGTCCTGCAAGCCCTGGGTTACATGGCATCCTGCATAATATTGATTCCACTTGCCAGACTACATATGAGGAAGTTGCAATGGTACCTAAGGAATTTATGGTCTCAGCACAAGCACAGCCTAGAAACCCAAATTCCAATAATTCCATGCCTGAAGCAAGAATTCCGATGGTGGGCTCAGGCCTGTCAATTGAACAAAGGACTGCCCTTCCACAGCCCTCAACCAAGCCAGACTATCACCACGGACGCCTCAGACCTCGGTTGGGGGGCACACATGCTGGACAAGTGCATACAAGGCTTATGGACTCAAGACCAGCTGAACCTACACATAAATCAAAAAGAGATGCTGGCAGTAAAACTGGCAATTCAGACATTCAGACCATTTCTTCAACAGGGTCAATTGCTGATAAGGACGGACAACACCACAGTTATGTGGTATATCAACAAGCAAGGAGGCACACATTCATATCCTCTATGCCGGATGGCAATGGACCTCTGGAATGTGGCCCTGAGCCTCAACATTCAGCTCCAGGCAATATTTGTGCCAGGAAAAGAAAATATACTAGCAGACATCTTAAGCAGAACTACCACGGATGCCCACGAATGGATGCTGCATCCAGACATCTTCAAATCCATTACAAGGAAATGGGGACTACCAGAAATAGACTTGTTCGCATCCCCATACAACCACCAATTGAAAAAATTCTGCACAAGGACATACCACCCACTTGCTTGGAAGGTGGACTCCCTATCTTTCAGTTGGGAAAACCTGACAGCATATGCATTCCCACCTCTTCCTTTGATGCACAAGGTGCTATTGAAGATCAAAGATCATCACCCAAGGATCATCCTGATAGCTCCAGACTGGCCGAGGCAGCATTGGTACCCATTACTGAGGAGTATGTCTCGGGAACATGCATGGCCTCTACCCCTAGTTCCTTTACTGCTAACACAGAACAACTTCAAAACCCTGCATCCAAACTTGAAAACACTGTAGCTAGCTGCTTGGAACATTGCATAAGACAAAATAACCCAGATTTATCTCAAAGGGTTAAAGACATTATCTTGGAGGCTCGCAGACCCTCAACAATAAAAACTTATTCAGCAAAATGGAAAAGATATCTCATTTGGAGTGCAGCAAAAGGAGAAAATGTATCACTGGTAAACTTAGCTAACATCCTGGAATACTTAGCAGAGCTTTTCCACAATGGCCTGTCCTACTCTTCCATTAAGATTCATGCGTCGGCTATTTCAGCAGAATACAACATGGATCCTCCAGTCTTCTCTCATCCTCTACTCAGGCAGTTTCTGAGAGGAATTAAAAATGTAAAGCCACCAAGGAAGCCACCATTGCCTACATGGGACTTGAACTTTGTGCTAGAAAAGTTGACACTCCCCCCATTTTGAACCAGCAGCAACAGCAGAATTACAGTACTTATCATGGAAAACTGCTTTCCTGCTTGCAATTACTTCAGCAAGAAGGGTTTCTGAATTACAGGCATTAATGGCAGTACAGCCCTTCCTTATCTTCCATCAGGATAGAGTGTCCATGAGAACTAATCCTACTTTTATGCCAAAGGTGGTCTCCAGGGTATCATTAAACAAAGCAATCCACCTACCTACATTTTCCCCAACCCACAGAACAGGGGGGAAAGACTACTACATACCTTGGATGTGCATAGGCAATTGCGCTACTACCTGGACAGAACCAAGAACAATAGAAAAACTGACCAGCTTCTGGTAGCATATGCAACAGGAATGGAAGGAAAAGCAATTTCAAAACAGACAATCTCAAAATGGATAGGAAATTGCATTAGATTTTGTTACTCTTATCATGGAAAGACAACTCCAGAAAACATCAGACCTCACTCCACAAGGGCTACAGCCACTACTACAGCTTTTTACGAGGAGTGGCTACCAAAGACATTTTAGAGGCTGCTACTTGGAGCTCCGTGCATACATTTGCCAAGCATTATAATCTACCCTTATACTCCAGATCCCGAGCAGGTTTTGCCACTGCTGTTTTGCAAGGGATCTTAACTACACCATAATCTTATTAGTACCTCCTCCCCCAGTTTGGCTATGGTATTCTACCCATTTGTTAGGACTGCAGATGCATCCTTGAAGGACATAGTACAGTTTTGTACCTACCATAAATGTAGATGTCCGAGAGGTATGCATCTGCAGTCAGGATTACCCACCCTCCTTCCCCTCTGTGGTACTCCTAGGGTATTTGCCCATCTCTTAGCTAGCTGGGGGAATCTATTATGGTGTATTTGTTTGTATATATGTATATACATGCTTATTTCTATTTGCTCTCTATTGTTTGGAATCATTTGCATTTATCCAAATTTAGCCTTCCTAGAGGGCACCTGGCATCTGGGGCAAGAAACACTGAGGAAAATGGCGTCGGCTGATGCCTTTATAGCCGGTTAGCTGCAGCTATGACGTCGGGTGAAGTGCGACATCAGCCGAGGCCAGACCCAGACTTTGGAATCCAGCCGACCGAAGGGCTGCCTGAGGCAGGACAACCCATTTGTTAGGACTGCAGATGCATACCTCTCGGACATCTACATTTATGGTAGGTACAAAACTGTACTTTTTTCATAAGGACAGGGTTGCTCTGAGGACTAGTCCCTCTTTCCTTCCGAAAGTCTGCTCGGAAAATAATCTGAACCAATCTATAGACCTCCCTGTGTTTTTCCCTAACCACACCAACAAGGCAGAATACAAATTACACCAATTGGATGTTCATAGACAATTGCGTTTTTACCGGCATAGAGTGAAGGATATAAGGAAGTCGGACCAACTTTTCCTTTCCTATGCTCGGGGCAAACAAGGTCTCCCAGCTTCCAAAGTGACCTTATCCAGGTGGTTGTCTCACATTATTACCTTCATCTATCAACTGAGAAACAGAGTTGTCTATCAAACTGAAAGGTCATTCTGCTAGGGCCTTGGCCACCTCTGTAGCCTTCCAGTCTAGGTTACCCATGGACTCTATCTGCGCAGCTGCTACGTGGGCAAACCCTCATACCTTTATTTCTCATTACAAGTTAGATCTGGTCTCCAGAAGTAGAGCTAACTTTGGTTCCACTGTTCTGAAAAGTCTGTTCCAGTGAGCCACCCAGGATTGTAGGTGCTAGGGACGCTGTCCCAACCAGCAAGAAAGAAGGCGAGATGAAGATAACTAACATGGAACATTATGGTAGGTACATAACTTCTTTTTATGGCATATCATTGTAGTCTTCTTGTCAAGCAGCAGACAAGATCTGAGAGATTAGTGGTGGTGCTCTGTGGGTAGGGAAGGAACTCGAGAGTTTGTTGGAGGCCACAAGGGTAGTATAACAGCAGAGTCTGATCTCAGCCCATTAGTTAAGGAAGAATAAAAATGGACAACACAGATGGAACGTTATGGTGGATACATAACTTTTTTTTAATGGGCTGGCTTGAATTCCTTCACCTCCTTCAATGGTATCAACTCACATTCGCCCACAAACTAGTAAACCATCCACTAAAAGTCCCATCCCCCCAGAATCTACTCCAACCCTATCGCACCTCCAGGCCACTAAGATCCAGCAACAAAAATCACTTGCAGGTCACTAAAGCCAATAACTCTGCTGGAGAACCACTATTCTCTTGCGCCATAGCCAAGTTATGGAACTCCCTCCCACCCACAATTACCTCCATACCATCATGCACCCACTTCAAAACTTTACTAAAAGCGCACCTAAAAACATGCTGGCTATGCCCTTGCAACTCCCCCTCTAATATCACCTACCCCATCCACCCACTACGTTTCTTTCCACCCCACTAACTACCTTGATTATATCAAGCTCAGATGCTCATAAGCCTAACTACTTATTATACAGCAGGAACTTCTTAATGTAACAATTGTTAATGAATGTTATGTACTTCACAGATGATAAAGATTCTAGTTGTCTACTGATGTACTATGTTCTTCATCTGTAATTATGTTTGTAATTGTTACTTGCTATGTTGATCAAATTGTTAATTGCTATGTAAATCCAATGTAACTACTGTCTGTTTATTTTAACTGTGGAGCTTTTCTCCCCGGGCCTCCGCTAAAAATGGACGTACATCCAGTCGGACACTCCCGGTCAACAAATGTAAATAAAATAATTTACATTTGTTTACTGGGATGGTCCAACTGGGCACAGGTGCCCTTTTTCAGTGGAGCCCAGGGAGAAAATCTCCAAGGTAACAAATTTAATGTAATCAATATTTACAGTAACTAATTTTAGAATGCAGTTTCAGTAGATAGGATAGTAGCCAGTATGATAAAATTTTTATTGATATTCACAAACATTAATATACAGCCATTGTATTGCGTATTTACAGATAGAGTGGTGTATAAGATAGAAGTAATTTAAGAAATACAATAGAGTGAGGTGTTAGAGGAGATAAGCATGTCTAAATGTTATTAGAGAAGTGTTGATGGTATGGTAATTTGGTTGTGCTAATTAGAAGTAGGTATAGTAGTTTATGTAGTACAATAAAGTGAAATATTAGGAGGTGATAAGCAGGTTTATACTTTAAAGGGGCATATAAGAAGGTGATGAAGAATGTACAAGAATGCTTTTGTCCCAGATGAGGAGCAGGGAGAAAGCCAGAAGGCAGAGAGGAAGTATTTTAGTAAAGGTTTGAAAAGATGAAGGTGTGAATTAGACCTGATCAATATAGGAATTTTATTCCCAGTTCCAGCTACATTGTTGGAATAGAGACTGACCACAGCAGCCCTTTGTGGTTTGTAGGTGGTAAGCAGTTGTTTATCATTTGGCCAAAGGGGTGAAGGGATTGGGTTGGTATCCATCCACCCCTGCAAAGCATCCAGTCATCATAGATGCTTTGGATTTTGCTTGGGGAGCAGAAAGAGATGCTTGCTCCAATTTAGGCATTCAGTTCTCTGAATCATCTTTGGTCTCCTGGACCTTTTCACGTTATCGAAAGTAACATATTCATGTTTTGCAAGCAAAGGGTTAACAGGTTATATCCCCTTTGCAGACTAGCCATGTTAGTTTGGGATGTAGCTGAACAACACAGTCTCACTCTACAGACTGCATACATCCTGTCAGAGCAAAACTGTGCGACAGACAAGCTTAGCAGGACAAAAGCAGACCCTCACAAATGGACACTAGACAAGAAGGTCTTTCAAGATTTGATCCATCTGTGAGGAGCTCAAGTGCATCTCTTTGCATCCTCTCTCAACAATCAGTTGGCAAAATTCTGCTCCAGGGCCTCATGCAAGAAGTCTTGGAAGATGGATGCCTTTTCCTTTCCTTCTCAAGAAATGATCCTGTATGTTCTTCTGCCCTTTCCACTGATATCCAGTGTACTTCTGAAGATTCAGAAAGAATCCCCCAAGATCATTGTGATGAATTTTATGAAAGCACAAATAAGCATCTGGGCTGATATTCCACAGCATGAGCTGTTAATTGAAAGGGCACATTGTGTGTATGCTCCAAACCTGGCCATGAGAAAGCAACCTAGACCTTTAATAGTAAAGATGCAATCCTACCAGCAGTAGAAGTTGATTCTGACAAAACTGTGGCAGAAGGACTAAGTACTAAAAGTGGGAGACAAGAGTGATTGTGGGAAAGTGATTACTTACTATACACAAGGCAGACAAGGAGTACATTTATTCTACTAATCAGGAAATGTTGAGATTTAGGCTTAAGATTCAAACTGCTGTATCCAGCTATCTACAGAATATTCTTGCTTGGAGGGGCAAAATCATTTTTGATGCAGAACATGCTAAGGAGGAAGTACAAAAGTTTATCCAGCAAAAAGTAAGCTATGAAACCGAACGAGATTCTGCTTGTTCTTCTGGTGATAAAGACCACAGAGAGACTGTGCCAGTGAAACCTTTTCCGCTTTCAACAGAAAATGCTTGAGAGACAGAAATAGCACAAGAGTTGATCAGAAGAACCAGGAGTATGTTGGAAAGGAAGCAAGAGACTGGATTTGGGAGAGGGGATGAACAGGAATAAAATCAGCTACTCAGAAGTTGACAAATATAGGATTATAAAGTATTATTTATATTTGTAAAACATGACATCAAGGAAACCTGGAAATATTGGACTTTCTTGACTTTGTTAAACTTGTAGGGGACTCTAAAGCATATCCCCTACTTCATGTTATTAATGTTTGGAGGAACACGTGGGAGAGGGGAAGAGGAAGGAAAGAGTTTAACTGTAAGTGAAATAAACTTTTGTTCGTAACAGTAATATTTGTATAGTGCATATGCATGATATCTGCCTGCTATAAAGTAAACTTTCTCAGTTTTTTCAAGTGTAATGGGGATACTAAAGTAAACAGGTGTCCCCTATATTTTCCTTCTTTTTTCTTTCTCCTTGTTCAGTTTTAATGTAGGCAGTAAAAACTAAGTCAAACTAAACAGGCAGCCAGCGACCCGTAAAATCACTTTATTTAATTGAACCAAGTAAGAGCTTTCGTCCCGTATTACCGGCCTTCATCAGACTTTTTCAAAAAATTTATATACGGCCAACCTGTGAGGTACTGGGAAGTTAAAGATACAGTTGCCATAAAATAGACAACTACACACACAACATATAAAATTATAAAAATACAGAGTTACAGTTAACAATTAAACACAACAAACTTTCATTCTTCATGTAAAACCAATGCAAATGTTAAGAATGAATAATGAAATAGAAAAATGTAACAATACTAATAGCTGCACTCCGCTTAAAAATAAAATCAAAGATTAATTAATTTAACCTGTCTAAGCTTCCATTTTTTAAAGACTTCATCTATCGAAAGCTTTCATTTTTAGAACACTAGAAATAGAAATAATGTCATTAAGACCATGGGGGACTAAAGCATTAAGATTACTGTGCCACCAAAGTTCATGCTGCTGCAACACAATATTCCATGAGCCACCTCTAGGATTCAGCTTGACATGTTTCAAAACACCTGTTTCTATTTCCAGTGTTTTAAAAATTAAAGTTTTCAGTAGGTGAAATCTTTAAAAATGAAAGCTTAGATAGGTTAAGTTAATTAATCTTTGATTTTATTTTTGAGCGAATTGCAGCTATTAGTATTGTTATATTTCATAATTAATTCTTAACATTTGCATTTGTTTTACATGAAGTGAAAGTTTCTTGTGTTTAATAGTAAACTGTAACTCTGTATTTTTATAATTTTATATGTTGTGTGTAGTTGTCTATGTAATGGCAATTGTAACTTTAAATTCCTGGTACCTCACAGGGTGGCCCTATATAAATAGGGTCATATGACTTTTTTGAAAATGTCTGATGAAGGCCGGTAATACCGGACGAAAGCGCTTACTTGGTTCGATTAAATAAAGTGATTTTATGTGTCATTGGCTACCTGCTTTAATTTAGTCTGATTTTAATATAGGCACTGCAATGTAAAAAAAAAAAAAAAGTATATTCAAAAGAGTATAATACATGAAAAAATGATGCGCTTTGTCTCGTTTTGGCACAGGGGAGTGACTGGATTTGAGACTCTTGGCTTTATCTAGTAACAGGTTTTAAAAGAAAGCAAATAAATAAAAAAGGAAGTTAAATATAATAAAGCTCCCTGTAACCGTTAAATATTTGTAGAAGCAACCCTGTATCTGGTTCTCATATCTCCGTGGAGACAATTTTCTGAAAGTATTCAAGTGGTTTCAAATTCTGGGAGAGCAGTAAAGATGAGACAAAACTAGACAGCACTTAGAAGCAAACTGTACCGTGCATCTTAGCATGGATAAACTTCCTTTTTAGGTTAACCTAAGTCAGTAAGTGTGGCTGTCAATTTGGGATAATTGTTCCTGTTAGGAAGGTAAAACTTCAATATTTGAAGATGTACACAGTTTTGTGTGTTAATATTAAGTTAATAGGTTTTTTGGGTGTATTGGCTTTCAGTTCGACAAAGGGTTTTGCAAGATGTGACTGAGTCAAATGGAAATGACAAGAAACAACTGTATAAAAGGTCAACCTGCCAAACAGTATGTGCATGTGAACAAAAGCTGGCACTAGATGCTTAAATTGTTACAAATAAAAGGTGGGAATAACTTTTTAATGTAATGAGCCTTTTGATACTATCTTTAAATGTTAATGGTGTCACAGATATGTACAAAAAAGGAGTAGTGAACTATATATTTGGAAAGAGCTGAAGATGTGCATTTAATAAAGAAAGGTTTACAAGAAGGTTATTCAGCAGAATACATCGGAAAAAAGGAATAAAGGAGTACTTATATTACTGCAAGAAGAGCTCCAATAGTGATAGAAGAGAAAAAAAAAAAGATAATAGATATGTAGTACTAAGGGGCTGCTGACACTGTATGTATTTATATTTCACCAAAAACTGCTGTAATGGAGCTTAAGAAAATTCTGGGAGAAATAATCAGTTTTCAGTAGGGAATATTACATGTAGGTGGGGACTGGAATTTGGTTTGCAGCAGGGAAGATGTGTCTGGGGACCAAGAAGGAAAAGTATAACAAAGGAGGGTAGATTTTTGTAGAAATTTATGAAAATATTTGGCATGAAAGATGTGAATTCAGTAGTAGTTCAGAATGAATTTGCATATTATTCCCCAAGTTTCAAAAACTAGGCTAGTCTAGACAAAACTTATATTTCACAGGAACGTGTGCATTTAATTAAAAGTTTTGATATGCATCCACTGAGCTGTGTAATATTTGACTAACAATGACTGGATAGATTGTAAGTGATATATAATTTTCCAACTGCAATTTATGTCATCATGGTTTGTAATGTATAATGTTTGCAGCTAAACTTATTTCAGTATGGTTTGTTTTCATTTATATAAATGTATGATTGACCACGTCATACGTGATAAAGATGTTTCTTGTAAAAAAAAAAATTGTGGTGATTCCCTTCTGGCCAGGCAACAGTGGTTCTCCGTTCTTTTGGTAATAGCCAGGGGCAATTACCACAAACTTTCTCACACACTGGATCTACTCTCAGAAAAACGGGTATTTCGTACAGCCTGACCCCAGTCAACTGCAACTGACTACCTGGATGGTAGGGTCTTAATTCCCCTTAGGCACCTGTTTACTGAGGGACAGGACCTATTAATGGAGGCAAGAAAGACTGCTACTAGAAAGTTATATATTAGCAAATGGAAAAGGTTTTTTAGTTGGTGCCAACAACATAACCAGCTAGTGTTTCCCTGGTTATACGAAATTTCCAAAAGTTACTATCCTATACCCTTTCTTACTCCTCCATTAGGGTTCATTTGTCACTCATTGCAGCATGGCTGCCCATTGGTCCCTCTCTTTCAATGCATTGTCATGTGAAAATGATTTTGAAGGGGAAGTTTTGCATAAGAGACCTCTAAGAAAATCAGTGGGTCTCCTCGGATCTTAATTTTGCATTAGAGAAGCTAACACTTGCTTCAATTGAACTAGCTTATCAGGCTGAGTTTCTTATTGTGGAAAACTGTTTTACTGATTGCTGTGACATCTGCAAGAAGAGTATCAGAGAGGCAAGCTGTTATGGAGAGGAATTACTATCTCCCATAGCTTCTTTGAGAATTAATCCTTTTTTTGCCAAAAGTGGTGTCTGGGTTTATGTTAAGCTGATCTTTGCATCTCCCTGTTTTTTTTTCCTGAGGCCAAAAATGAGGGAGGAAGGATACTCCATACCTTGGGTATCCACAGACAACTCCGGTACTGTATTGACATGAGAAAATAATTCATAACTTCAGATCAGTTGTTTCTTTCTTGTGAAAGTAAGGAAAAAGGGTAAACTGTATCTAAAAATAGTGTTTCTGAATGGTTGTCTTAGGCTGTTACCATTTGTTCTTACCACAACAAATATTCCAAGCAGGGTCAAGGCTCACTCTACCAGGGTCTTGGCTTCGTCTTTAGCTTTTTTGAAAGGGTTAGATTCTAAAAGTATTCTAGAAGCTGCAACTTGGTCTTCTCTATGTACTTTTGCAAAGCACTACAAGCCTGATTCGTTTTCTACGTCTAGATCACCTTTGCCAGAACCATTCTCCAGGGCCCCCTGAGCCTTTCGCCTTCCACCTCCCAAATATTGTAAGCTAGAGTAATCTACCCACAACAATGCTTTGTGTAATAGGTTTATTGGCTAGAGGGCTAAGAAGCCAGTTTCCTGTGTTTAAAGTTTTGAGCAGCCCTTATCTCACTCACACGGAGCACAGCAAGGCTTGGCATACTTGCTAGTTCCTCTGAAGTAATTTCCTTACATCACTTGCACCAGGTAAAAGCTAAGTACTTTTGTTTAAAAATTGCACTTCCAGAAGCTGTTTAAGTGACCAACTGCTGATTTATTGCGATGTTCTTCGTGTTTCACTGTGGCAGTCATTACATGTGGGTTATCCCTCCTGTGGTAGCCCTCAGCCGGCCTGAACACCATAGTCAATGTTTTTGTGCGCTGGCTGCTGTAGTCTGTCAGGTCGTCAGTACTATAAAGCAAGGCAGCCGACGTCATTACACCAGTCTTTCTTGCCGTGGAGCCTGTAGCAGAAGCAGTTCGCATGAGTGTTGGTCGGTCGCTACCAGAAGTTGAAATTCAGCAGAAAATGTCTAAAGCTAAGTACCCCATTGGGGACCCTTTTCTCTTGCTCTAACCGATGTCCAAAAAAGTTAATAATTGTCTCGCCTGTGGAAATCAGATGTCACACAGAGACTTTCATTCTTACTGCATCACTTGTTTAGACCCAGACCATGACGTCCCTCGTTGCTGGTTCTGTGCCATCTTTAATGCGAGAACCATTTGCCGTAGAGCTCTTTTTGTAGACAGTTATTTTTGTATTCCATCTTCGAATTCTAATGTGGCTTCCATCAGCCAAGAATCCTCTGACATTCCAAAAAAACGTAAAGATAGAGACAGGCCACACAAGGCTAAGCCTTCTGATGACACTACCGCTAAGCAATTCAGTTCTCCGGAATTCAGTGAGGTGCTTTCGCGGCCCCTGATACCCGACTCACTTTCTACGCAGGCCTCTGCCGAGACCCTTTTGGAGTCCGGTATGCCGCAGAAATCCATTTCATCTACCAAGCCTTTGGCTGTCTCTGCTTGGTTGGTTCTGGAGTCGCGACGCAGGCACCGGCTTCCAAGGAGCCCATTCGCTCTACCAATTCTAGACAAAAAACAATGTCTTCTCTTCTGACTACCGTTTTTCAGAGACCAACTGACTCTGTCAGGCCTCAAAGCCAGGCCACTCCTAGGAAATCTGTTTCTAGCCACCATCTTGCTACAGCTCCCCCCACCCCAAGCTCAAATGCTTAAAATGGCAGAGGACCTTAGCTCCCTTATCTGAGGTACTCAAGCCCCCACTCCAAAAAGGAAAAGGCTTCCTTCTCCAGAAATTACGACAGACCAAGAGTCTGAGGAATCTGATTATTCTGCATTTGAAGAGGAACAACAGCCCTTAACTGCTTATGAGAATTCAGATGCAGAAGAATCCATCCCCTCTGCCTCCCCTCCAGAGGACCTCTCCTTTGGGGAAACCCTTCACTCCCTCAGGGAACATTTACAGTGGGAATCTCAGGACTACCCACAATCAAGAAACGACTTAGAGTTTTTGGACCTGCCTCAGCACAGACCCCTGGCCGTCCCACCTATTCTAGAAAGGGTGGATGATGTTTTCCTTGAATCGAGTTTAGCCCCTGATGCCCTGCCTCCTGCTCCAGCTAAATCTCACGGGTACTACAGAGTACCAGATTCTCACAAATACCTGTGCAGGAACCCTGCTGCAGACCCTGAGGTCATTGCACAAGGACCCAAAGGAGCTAAGACTAGTTCTGCCAAGAATCCTCTTCCTTCTGACAAAGACTCCAGAGCTCTGGACAGATTGGGTAAGAAAGTATACACCTCTGCAACCTTGGCTATCAGGACACTCAATTGCCAGTTCCATGTGTTTAAATATCAAGAACACACACTGGAACAATTAAAACAGATGATTGCTACCTCTCCTGACGGTGCCAACCCTAAAGACCTGGCAGAATTGCTTCACTCTGCTGGTCAAGTGCCCAAGCACTCTTTACAGTGTGGATATGATGCCCTAGAAGCCTCTAGCTGGGCAGCAGTGACAGCATGTGTTATTAGAAGACATGCATGGCTGAAGGAACAACCTCTCCCTGATCATGTCAAGTCTAAAACTTATTGATGCACTCCTAGATAAGGAACGCCTGTTTGGGGAAAAAGCAGAAGAGGTGCTTAAAAAGATGGAAGACTAAGCAAAATCTATGCAAAAAGTAAAAGATTTCTTTCAAGTTCAGCCACCCAGATTCAGCAGGAACTTCCCCTCTAAGCACTGGGCCTTCCCTGCACCCAGCAGACAGGACCAAAGCAAGTCCTGCAGGGACAGGACATCCAGGCCTCTATCCCAGTCCCAGCAAGCAATGGCCCACTTCCGCCTCTAAGGCAGAGAGTTCTAAGCCAAGCTTCTATGGTAAGCACTCACAGTGACTCTCCCTCCCCCCTCTGCCCTCCTTTCACTCATCTAAAACTAGGAGGAAGGCTCACCCTTTTCAAGGACAATTGGGTTTCTATAACCAAGGACCAATGGGTATTAGAAATAATTTCTCAGGGATACAGATTCTCCTTCAATGAACTCCCAATCCCAAGAGGGTACCCAGACCTTCCCCCAAACCAGTGGGCAGAGGCCTTGAAACCGGTAAAAACACTAATATCCCAGGGGGCAGTAGAACCTGTCCCTCTGGATCAAACAGAAAAGGTTTTTTTTACTCCAGACTATTCCTTGTACCCAGAAAAGAGGCCACTTGGCTCCCCATCCTGGATCTAGCCAAACTTGAACACCACCTTGGTGGTCCCCAGTTTCAAAATGCTAACCTTGCAGCAGGTCCTGCCTATGCTCTCACCAAATGCCTGGCTGGTCACCCTAGACCTAAAAGATGCCTACCTCCACATCCCCATCAGGGAATCGTGCAGAAAATTCCTGTGCTTCAGAGCAGGCTATCGGCACTTTCAGTTCACTGCACTGCCCTTTGGCTTATCTACTGCTCCCAGAGTATTCACCAAATGCTTGACCCTGGCCATAGCATTCTGCAGACAGAGAAATATACAGATTTACCCTTACCTGGACGACTGCCTCATTCAGGCGAACAGCAAAGAAAAGTTGCTCCAGGATCTTCTGTTTGTCAAAGAACTCCTAACTTCCCTAGGGTTCACCATCAACGAGAAAAAAAACAAATCCAATCCCCTGGGACCTGTGCTAGACACAGCAACCTTATGGCCTTCCTACCCCCAGAAAAGCAGAGCCTCCTGCCTCTATACTTCACCCAGCTGGCTTCCAGAAGTCACCTCACTGCGAGAAAGTTCCTGCAAGCACTGGGATACATGGCATCTTGCATCCTTCTCATCCCTCTAGCCAGGCTTCACATGCGAAAGCTTCAGTGGTACTTAAAGACCCTTTGTTGTCAGCCCTCTCGGTCCATAGAGACCACTCTCCCACTGATCCCTTGCATAAGGGATGAATTTCTCTGGTGGGCAGAGGCCTGTGCCATGAACAAGGGTCTTCCCTTCATCCTCCCCCCTTCTGGCCAGACCATCACCACCGATGCCTCAGACATAGCTTGGGGCGTTCACCTAGCAAGTAGGTGTACCCAAGGTTTTTGGAATGCCCAGCATCTTCACTTGCACATCAACCAGAAAGAAATTATGGCAGTGCAAAATGCTCTGACTTTCTTCCAATCCCATCTCAGGCCAGGGATAGTCCTTATAAAAACAGACACCACCACAGTAATGTGGTACATCAACAAGCAGGGAGCACCCAATCTTACCCCCTTTGCAGGTTAGCCATGTGTCTGTGGCTCACAGCCACCTCCATGGGGCTACACCTGATTGCCCAATACTTATCAGGGATCAACAACACTCTGGCAGACCATTTAGCAGAAGCTTATTCGACCCCCACGAGTGGCACCTCCACAGAGAAATCTTTCTGCAAATCACCCAGCAGTGGGGGTCCCCAGAGGTGGACCTCTTTGCCTCGCACCTCAACCACCAGCTGCACGTGTTTTTTTTACCAGGGAGTACCACCTCCTAGCTTGGAAGGTGGATACCTTGACCTTCCCCTGGAGCTCCCTCTTTGTGTACGCATACCCTCCTCTACCCCTTATCCCCAGTGTTCTGATCAAAATAAGAGAGGAGAAACCAAAAGCCATTCTCCTTACTCCGGATTGGCCCAGACAGCATTGGTACCCCTTACTACGCAGTCTGACTTCACAGCCCCCGAAACTGCTTCCCCTAAGGTCAGATTTCTTGGCCCAGGAGAGAGGGAAGGTGTACTGCACCCAGACCTACAGACTCAAACTTTCAGCATGGCTCATACACTAAAAACTAACAAGAGGTCTCTGTTGAGCAGACAGGTCCTGGACATCATCACAGAGGCCAAAAGGCCCAGCATAAGAAAATCTTATGCAGGAAAATGGAAAAGATTTTGCTCCTGGAAACAATTCAAAGGGGGCAGTACCTCCGAACCTTCCATCTCTCTCATCCTGGATTACTTAGCAGAGTTGCTCAATAGTGGCATCTCCTTCTCTATTAAAATCCATGCCTCTGCCATCTCTCCCCGTTATGATTCAGATCCACCCCTCTTCTCTCATCCTTTGATTAAGCAATTCCTCAGAGGGGCTTCGAATATCAGGCCTCCCAGAAGACCTTCTACTCCACCCTGGGACCTGAATTATGTGTTAGAGAAACTAAACATACCTCCTTTTGAACCTACCGCTTTAACAGAATTGAAATATCTCTCCTGGAAGACTGCCTTCCTGCTAGCTATCACCTCAGCCAGAAGGGTCTCAGAACTTCAAGTTCTCATGGCTGTCGAGCCCTTCATAATTTTCCATGCAGACAGTCTCTCTCTCCCTGAGGACTAATCCCTCCTTTATGCTCAAGGTGGTATCTGATATGACCCTTAACCAGGACATACACCTTCCCACCTTTTTTCCCAACCCTCAAAACAAGGGGGAAAGAATTCTACATTCACTGGATGTGCACAGACAACTGCAATACTATCTGGACCGCACTAAGCCATTCAGAAAAACTGACCAGCTTCTGGTAAGCTTCGCCCAGGGGCAGAGGGGAAGCCCATCTCCAAGCAAAACATTTCCAAATGGATTTCACACTGTATCCATTTTTGGTACAGACTACATGGGAAACCCATCTCTAAATTGATCCGTGCACACTCCACTAGGGCAACCTTCACTTCCTCACAGGAGTACCTACCAGGGACATATTGGAAGCGGCCACCTGGACCTCGGACCATACGTTTTACAAAGTATTACCACCTACGTCTCTTTTCTAAATCTAGGGCAGGATTTGCCTCTGCAATTCTGCAGGGCCTCCTGACCCATACCTAGGACTCTACCTATCCTTCCACCCTTTACCTCTGCTTTTGGGAATCCTCCCACAGGTGATGACTGCAACAGTGAAACGTGAAGAACATAGTACAGTTGTGTACACTTACCATAAATGTAGATGTTTGAGTGTATTCACTGTTGCAGTCTTGGTTTCCCTCCCTCCATCACCCATTTTACATCCTCCTCTAGGGGGACACAGGCTGCCCAAGGTGGCTGTTAGCCACCAGGACCACTACTCTCTTTTCCCTTGTGCTTCTGACAGGTTAGGGCAAGAAAAACTGATTTAATGATGTCGGCTGCCTTGCTTTATAGTACTGATGACCTGACCTCAGACTACAAGCAACAGCAGCCAGCGGACAAAATCATTGACTCTGGTATTCGGGCTGTCCGAGGGCTACCACAGCAGGCATAACCCACAGGTGATGACTGCAGCAGTGAAAACACTCCAACATCTCCTTTTATGGTAAGTGTACACAATTGTACTTTATCTGCATTTAAAGCTGAAATTACTGCACTTCCTCAAAACTGTCTTGCTGTTGTCTGATTGACTTGAATTGACTTTGTCTAGCTCATTTGTTAGTTGTTTTGTGGTAGGATACATTTTCAAGCAGTGTTTTTTTTTTTGTGTGTCTTTACATTAAGAGGATTGGGATACTCCATCTAGTCAGTAGGTGGTGGCCTAGTCTATTTGAGTTGGGAAACACATAAGAAAGCTGTAATTGTAGCTGTTTTACTGGTCAGACGGCTTAGAAGCCAGTTTCCTATGTTTTAAGTACCTGTATAAATTTGATGCGTTTGCATGTCACTGCTTAGTTCTCAATGGCAGTTAGTGTCATGTGTAGACACAGACACTGAGAATCCTCCCTCTGAAACTGTACCAGTAAATCTGTGTATATGCCAATTACTTTACACTTTGGTTAGCATAGAGCAGCTGGTTTGCTCTGTGAGGAGCACTACTCCTTGAATTTAATATAATATAGCCTAGTGTAGTGTCTTGTCCAGAAGCACCCTTAGTTAGCCTACTGTTAACCCCTTGTACACCGCACACATGTTCATCATGTTTCACTGTTGCAGTCCTAACCAATGGGTTATCCGGCTCCCGGTAGCCCTTGATCGGCCAGAATACCAAAGGTAAGTAAATATGACATTGGCTGTCAGTTGTAAAGGATGTCAGGACATCCGATACAAAAGGAGGCAGCCAACGTCAGTCTTCTTTGCTGCGGAGCCCGAAGCAGAAGCATTTTTGCACGGGTGCCAGTCGGCAGTTTATCTTTTTGGTTTCAGACTTAAAAAGTTGAAGTCAACTACAGCTAAGTACCCCGTTGGGGATCCTCTCTTCTTGCCTTAACGAATGTCAGAAAAAGTCAATAATTGTCTTACCTGTGAAAAGCAGATGCCCCATAGAGATTTTCATTCCTGTTGTATTATTTGTTTAGGCCTTGACCACGACGTTCCTAATTATGAACTTTGTGCTTCCTTTAATCTACGTACTATTCGTCGTCGGGCTAAGCAGTTAGCTAAGCATTTTGGAGTGTGGCCTAAGTTTGTCGGTATGGCGTCCACTGGTCTTCAGGCTTCGGATATCTCTAAGAAGTGTAAGGACAAGGACCGCAGCAGCCTTCAGAAGGTCAAGTCTTCAGATGATAAGTTGGTCGTCAGTCCTGTGGTAGCCAGTGAGGTGCCTTTGCAGCCCCTGCAGTCTGCAGATTTTCAACCACAGGCCTCACTGGAGACCATTTCAGAGTCCCTTGGGCCTCCAGCTTCCATTTTGTCTTCTGACCTTCCACTTGTTGCCTCTTCAGCTAGATCCAGAGCCACTAAGCTGTCTCCAGTGTCCGAGGCCTCTGTTCAGTCAGCAAGCTCATACCGACTACCTCTGCCACTACTTCGGCTGTTGCCAGGCCTCCCGAGTCCTTCAGACTTGCAGGTAAATCTTCCAGTCTTAAGCCTGTGAAGAAAATGGCTTCAGTTTCCTCTTGTTCCCTTCATTCTCAAATGGTTAAAATGGCTAATGACCTTTTGACTCTTATTAGGGGTTCACAGCCTCCTCCTTCAAAAAGGGGTAGGGATGTCTCTCCTGAGGCTTTGTCTTATTCCGGTTCTGATACTTCTAGCATTTCTGCTGATGAAGAGGAAGTTTCTCAGGTTTTTTCTCCTTTTGAGGATTCAGATGCAGAGGAATCCATTCCTTCTGCTTCTCCTCCAGAGGATTTCTCTTTTGGTGATACTTGGAATACTCTCAGGGAGCATTTTAAATGGGAAAGTCAGGATTATCCCCAATCTAAGAAAAAGATCAGGGAGTTTTTGGATTTGCCTCAGCATAAGCCTCTGGCTATTCCTCCAGTGTTGGAAGTGGTTGATATTTTTTTTCTGGAAAATTCCTTGACTCCAAATTCAATTCCTCCTGCTCCCAGGAAAACGGACAGGTACTATAGAGTCTCTTGATTCTCATTTGTTTCTTTTTAGGAATCCTCTAGCTGACCCTAGAGGTTATTTCTCAAGGGCCTAAAGGAGTTAAGGCCACTGTTACCAAGAATCCTGATCCTTCCAACAGGGAATCTAGGAACCTAGATAGGTGAGTAAAAATGTTTATACCTCTGCCACTCTTGCTATCAGGTCTACTAATTGCCTTTTTTATATGCTTAAGTATCAGCAGCACAGCTTGGGGGCTATTAAGTCAAAGATTGCAAATGTGCCTCTTTTGGCATAGAGTAAGGATATGCAGGATTTGCTGAATTCTGCCAGCCTTGTCAGTAAACATTCTTTACATTGTGGTTTTGACATTCTAGAAGCCTCCTGCAGGGCTACAGCTACTGGATCTGTTCTCAGAAGGCATGCTTGGCTCAGGGAGCACCCCCTTCCAGAGCCTGTTAAGGCTAAGCTTTTAGATGTACCTTTGCATAAGGACAGTCTTTTTGGCAGCAAAGCAGAGGAAGTGCTCAAAAAGATGGAGGATAAGGCCAAGTCTATGCAAACTGTTAAGGATTTTCTGCAAGTTCAACCTCCTCATTTCAGCAGGAATTACCCTTCTAAGAGGTGGATGTTTCCTGATACCAGCAGACAGAGCCGCTCTAGGACTAGAGGTTACAAATCTTCTAGGGGGGCAGGTGGCTACCCCTCAAAGGTCTAAGCGTTGGCATGCTTCCACTTCCAAGGCGGGCAGTTCTAAGCCTACATCTCAATCCAAACATTCTCAGTGACTGTCCAACTTCTGCCTGTTCCTGTTTGCCCGGAGAATCCATTAGGGGGAAGGTTGGCCTTTTTTGCAAATGTTTGGGCCACCATCATGTATGACAAATGTGTACTCAGAACTGTATCAGGTCACAGGTTTTCTTTCCACACCTTTCCAGTACCCAAAGGATTCCCGGACTCTCCTCCATACCAAAGGGCAGAAGTAGAAAAGCAAATTTTGTTTCTGTTACATCTGGGGGCAATAGAATCAGTTCCTGCTCAGCAGATAGGCCAGGGCTTCTATTCCAGACTTTTCATAGTTCCAAAAAAAAAGGCGGCACCCGGCGTCCTATCCTAGATCTATCCATTCTGAACTCTTTCTTAGTAATTCCAAAGTTCAAAATGCTCACGCTGCATCAGTTGCTACCACTGTTAGACAAAGACTCCTGGCCAGTAACTTTGGATCTCAAAGAAGCTTATCTGCACATCCCTATCAGGGAAAGTTGCAGGCAATATCTTCGTTTCAGAGTGGGCAAGCAACATTTTCAATTATCTGTGCTGCCCTTTGGCTTATCTACTGCTCCCAGAGTTTTCACGAAGTGCCTAACTCCAGTCATTGCTTTTTGCAGACAGAAGAAAATTCAGATTTATCCATACTTGGACGACTGTCTAATTCATGCAAATTCTCAAGAACAGCTGTTAAATGATCTGGAATTTGTAAAGACTCCTCTCTTTTCTCTGGGTTACACTCTCATCGTGGAAAAATCAAAGATGGTGCCATCCAAGGAGATAACATTCCTGGGAGCGAATCTGAACAAAGCCACCCAGATGATATATCTCACCCAGGAGAAGCAGGCAACTCTTTCAGTTTACTTCAAGGATTTGGCAAGCCTGTCCCAGCTCTCTGCAAGGAAATACCTGCAAGCTCTGGGGTACATGGCCTCTTGTATTCTGATTCCATATGCAAGACTGCATATGAGGAAATTTTAATTGTACCTCAAGAACCTTTGGTGTCAACACACACAGGACCTGATATGATAATTCCTCTGCTTCCATGTCTGCAGACAGAGTTTCTGTGGTGGGCGACAGCCTGTCTAGAAAACAAGGGCATGCCTTTTCGCCCACCTCTTGCCATTCAAGTTCTTACCATGGACGCATCCGACTATGCCTGGGGAGCTCACCTGGATGGCAGATGCATACAGGGAAGTTGGAACGCCCAGCAGATGCACCTGCACATAAACCTAAAGGAGTTGATAACAAATGTTCTTTGTGTTTCACTGTTGCAGTCATTACATTTGGGTAATCTGCTGGCAAGGTTGCCCTCAGTCAGCCTGAATAACAAAGTCTTGGGTCCTGCGTCGGTTGCTGTCTCCTCTTCCATGACATCAGGTCGTCAGGGGGTATAAAACATGCAGCCGATGCCATTTTATTCAGTCTTTCTTGCCGCGCGGTGCCCAAAGCAGAAGCAGTTTGCAAGTACCGGATGGCCGACTCCTGAAATTTTCACATTCGAGTTTCAGAACTGAAGTCTTCAAACTAAAGCTAAGTACCCCATTGGGGAAACTTACTTTCTCCTTACCAATGTCAGTAGAAGTTAATAATTGCATTACTTGTGGGAAGCAAATATCTCATAAGGATTTTCATTTGTACTGTATTCCTTGCCTAGGCCCAGATCACAACGTGCCTTGCTGTCGGTTTTGTGCTAGATTTAACCAACGCACTATTAAGCGTCGGTATATTTTTGTTTCTAAATATTTTGGTTCAAGATTTAATTATCCAGAAATGTCGTCGGTTAGCAATCCGACTACCAGAGTTCACAAAAAACGCAAAGAAAAAGACAGACCGTTGAGGTCCAAAACCAATGATGAAGCTTCTCCTAAGCCAGTCGCCTCTTCACCGGTACTCAGTGAGGCACTTTCGCCCCTGATACCCGCTACTTTTGAGTCGCAGGCCTCTACCGAGACCCATTCGGTGTCCGGTATGCCACAAGATTCTCAGAGTATTGACCTCGTGGATGTCTCTCCCTTGGATGGGTCTGGAGCCGCTGAGCAGGCACCAGCATCTGAGGGTGTTTTCAGGCTTCAACATTCTTATATTAAACCGACGCCAGCCTCAAAAACAAGGTCAAAAACATCTTCTATGTCTAAAAAACCGATGCATGAGCCACATGCTCAGGCCCCTATGCCTAAAAAAACAGATGATCAAAATGGCTGAAGATTTATTTACTTTGATCAGGGGTTCCCAACCCCCCCCCCCCCCTGCTAAGAGGCCTAGGCAAGGCACTGATTATGACTGTTCAGATCAGGTTTCCATTTCTTCTGATAAGGAATTTTCTATTCCACCCTATAAGGATTCTGATGCAGTGGAATCCATCCCATCTGCATCTCTTCCTGGGGATTACTCTTTTGGAGAGACTTTGCATACTTTAAGGGAACATTTTCACTGGGAGAGTCAGGACTTCTCTGAATCTAAAAAGAGGCTTAGGGATTTCCTCCTTCTTCCTCAGCATAGGCCTTTGGCAATACCTCCTGTATTAGACATTGTTGATGTGTTTTCGGAATTGAGCATGGCTCCTGATTCCCTACCTCCGGCTCCTAGTAAGCCAGACAGATATTACAGGGTTCCTGACTCCCACAAATTTCTATTCAAAAATCCTGCTGCTCCCAAGGGTGTAAAGGCCTCTACAGCCAAAAATCCTACCCCCTCTGACAGAGATTCCAGGGTGCTGGATAGATGGGGAAAGAAGGTTTATACGTCTGCAACCTTGGTAATCAGGGCTTTAAACTGCCAGTTTCATATGCTTAAATATCAACAGCATGTTATGGGCTTACTGAAATAGAAAATGATGTTGAGTTCTGATTGTGTGGAAAATAGAGTTACAGGAATTATTGCATTCAGCAGAACAGGTTGGAAAGCACACTTTGCAATGTGGTTTTGATTCCTTGGAGGCCTCTTGTAGGGCCGCCGTTGCTGGATCTGTGATTAGAAGGCATGCCTGGCTCAAGGAGCAAAATCTGCCTGATCATGTTAAAGCTAAACTGTTGGATGCCCCTTTGCAGCATGATACTCTGTTTGGTAATAAGGCAGAAGAGGTTTTAAAGAAAATGGAAGATAAAGCTAAATCTATGCAAACTGTAAAAGATTTCTTGCAAGTGCAGCCACCCAGGTACAGTAGACACTGGCCTACTAAAAATTGGTCCTTTCCTGTGTCCAACAGAGTCACTCAAGGCAAATCCAGGCACTCAAAAGGCTCCAGATACCAATCACAGGATTCTTACAAGTCAAAGCAATGGGGTGCCTCCACCTCCAAAACTGGAGGGAACAAAGCACAACCCTTACAGTAAGCAGTCTCAATGACTTTCCTCTATCATCACCAAGCACTTTTGGCAGCCCCCTTGGGGGGAAAACTAGCACGTCATGCTCAAAACTGGCAGTTAATTACCCAGGACAAGTGGGTATTAAACATAGTATCCCAGGGGTACAGGTTTCATTTCCATACTTTGCCAATTCCCAACGGATGGCCAGATCTGCCACAAAACCAGTGGGCAGAGGCCCAAAAACAAGTCATGTCCCTCATGGATATGGGGGCTATTCAACCGGTACCAGAAAAGGAAAAAGGACAAGGTTTTTATTCAAGACTTTTCCTGGTACCCAGAAAAAGACAATTCATGGCGTCCAATACTGGGCTTATCGATTTTGAACACATTCCTGGACATTCCAAAATTCAAAATGCTGACTTTACAACAGCTACTGCCTATGCTAGGCAGGAATGCTTGGTTAGTAACTCTAGACTTAAGAGGCATACCTGCATATCCCAGTAAGGGAATCATGCAGAAGATACCTCCGCTTCAAAGCAGGTATTTTGCATTACCAATTCTCTGCACTGCCATTTGGCTTGTCTGCTGTGCCCAGGGTCTTTACAAAGTGCCTGGCACCAGTAATTGCATTCTGCAGACAAAGAAGCATGCAAATTTACCCTTATCTGGATGACTGTCTCATTCAAGCAGAGGACAAGGACACTCTTCAGCATCCGGCGTTTGTGAAAAGTCTTCTAGCATGCCTAGGGTGCACCAAAAATGAAAAGAAATCACAACTGGTACCCTCTCAAATAATTATATTCCTGGGTGCAAGCTTGAATACATCTGCCCAGATGGCTTACCTCACGCCAGACAAACTAAGGCAATTGACAACATACTTCAAACAAATGGCAACAAAAACCCAGTTATCTGCAAGACAAATTCTGTAGGCTTTGGTGTTCATGGCATCGTGCATTCTACTAATTCCATATGTGAGACTGCATATGAGGAAACTTCAGCGATACCTAAAAAGTGTATGGAGTCAACATTGTCACAGTCTGGAAACAATGATTCCTCTCATTCCCTGCCTACAACAGGAGTTTCTTTGGTGGGCAGCGACGTCACCAAAACAAGGGACTGTCATTCACTCTACCCCCTGCCACTGAAACCCTAACTACGGACGCATCAGACTATGCATGGGGGCCCACCTGGCGGGGAGATGCATTCAGGGCAAATGGAGCCCAAACCAAATGCATCTGCATATCAACCAGAAAGAGATGCTAGCTGTTCAGAATGCTCTGACAGCCTTCAAGGACTTACTTCATCCAGGACAACTACTGATAAAGATGGACAACACCACAGTTATGTGGTACATAAACAAGTAGGGGGTACACATTACCCCCTTTGCAGACTAGCCATGGCCTTGTGGAACACAGCCTTGACTTACCAACTACATCTTCAAGCTCAATTCCTGCCAAGAAAACAAAATACTCTTGTAGGACGACCTAAGCAGAAATCGTATGGACCCGCACAAATGGAAACTGGATCCACAAATCTTCAGCATGTTAACACAGAAACGGGGGAGCCCCGACATAGATCTTTTTGCCTCTCCCCAAAATTATCAGTTGGACAAATTCGGCACAAGGACTCATCACAAAAAAGCATGGAAAGTGGATGCCCTATCCTTCAGCTGGAAAAACCTATCAGTCTATGCCTTTCCCCCTCTTCCTCTACTCTCCAAGGTCTTACTAAACGTTAGATAGGAAAACCCAAAAATGATCCTAGTTGCTCCTGACTGGCCTCGCCAGCACTGGTACCCACTTCTAAAGAATATGTCTCAGCTTCCTTCATGGTACTTGCCTCAAATATCTCCTCTACTGTCTCAGCAGAACAGTCAAATTCTGCACACTCAGCTCCAAGTCTGAATCTTGCAGCATGGTTGATCAGTTAATTATTCAAACACCATCTCTCAGTAAATCTGTGATGGATGTCATTTTGGAAGCCAGAAGGCATAGTAGTAGAAAAGCTTATGCTGACAAATGGAAAAGATTCTGTGCTTGGAACCAAACACAAGGAATAGACACAGCAAAGCCCAATATTCCTCCAATTTTACAATATTTGACTGAGATGCTTGACAAGGGCCTATCTTTTTCTTCAATAAAAATCCATGCCTCTGCCATCTCGGCTCATTACAACACAGAGCCTCCCCTCTTTTCTCATCCTCTGCTTAAACAGCATCTTAGAGGGGCCAAAAATTTAAGGCCTCCCAGAAGATCACCAACTCCTGCATGGGACCTCAGTTTTGTGCTGGAAAAACTCACCCTGCCTCCTTTTGAACCAGCACCTACTGTGGATATAACATTTCTATCTTGGAAAACAGCTTTTCTCTTGGCAGTCACTTCAGCAAGAAGGGTTTCAGAACTGCAGGCTGTCATGGCAGTGGAGCCTTTTATTATATTTTACCCAGACAGGGTGTCCCTTAGGACCAATACTTCTTTTATGCCTAAGGTGGTATCCAGTGTGGCTCTTAACCAGACCATTCACCTGCCAACATTTTGCCCTAATCCGCAGAACAAGGGGGAGCGGATTCTGCATTCATTGGACGTACACAGACAACTAAGATTCTATTTAAATAGGACCAAATTTCTTAGAAAGTCTGAGCAACTACTGGTAGCATTTGCTGCAGGGTCAGAGGGGAAGCCTATATCAAAGCAGACTATTTCTAAATGGATAAGCCACAGCATTCGTTTCTGCTACTTGCACCATGGTAAACCTGTGCCCAAGGGGCTGCCTCTACTTCAGCAGCCTTTCTTAGAGGGGTTCCGACCAAAGACATTCTAGAAGTTGCTGTTTGGAGCACTGTTCATAACTTCACAAAGCATTATCATTTGCCTGACTTCTCCAAATCCAGGGCAGGCTTTGCCACTGCAGTTTTGCAGGTCCTTATAGCCGCTCCTAATGTTGTTTCGTTCCATCCTCCCATCCATAGCTTTGGGATTCTACCCAAGTGTAATGACTGCAGCAGTGAAACACAAAGTACATAGTACAGATGTTCATCGTGTTTCACTGTTGGAGTCATTACACTTTGGTTATCCTGCTGGCAGACGACCCGCAGTCGGCCCGAGTTCCAAAGTCTTGGTCCGGCGTCGGTTGCTGTCGCCTCTTCCCCTGACGTCAGTGCGCCAGGGATATAAAAGTTGCAACTGACGCCATTTTCTTCAGTCTTTCTTGCCGCGCGGTGCCCGAAGCAAAAGCAGTTTTCAAGTGCCGGTCGGCCGACTCCTGAGATTTTCAAAATTTAATTTCAGAACCGAAGTCTTCAATAAAGCTAAGTACCCCGTTGGGGAAACTTTTTCTTGCTCCAGACCGATGTCAGTAAAAGTTAATAATTGTATTTCTTGTGGGAAGCAAATACCTCATAAGGACTTTCACTCTTACTGTATTCCTTGCCTAGGCCCTGACCACGACGTTACTAGTTGTCGGTTTTGTGCTAGATTCAATAAACGAACTATTAAACGTCTGTTTGATTTTGCTCTATATTGCTTTGGCCAAAGGTTTAATTGCATAATGCCATCGGAACCACCAACAACCGCAATTTATAAAAAACGCAAAGACAAAGAAAAGGACAGGCATCTGAGGTCCAAAACAGATGAAGCCTCTTCTAGGCCAGTCTCCGGTTCGCTGGTTCTCAGTGAGGCGCTTTCGCAGCCCCTGACACCCGCTACCTCAGAGCCACAGGTCGTAACAGACAGCCACGTGGAGACACTGAGGCCTGTGGAAACTCAAGGTATTGGGCCTACGGAAACTATACCCTCTGATGGGTCTGGAGCCGCTGAGCAGGCATCAGCTTCTGAGGGTGTTTTCAGACCTTCACAGCTTACAATTAAGCCCACTACAGCAGCAAAGGCAAAGTCAAAAACACCATTAAAGACAAGGAAACAAGTACAGCATTCTCCAGAACAGTCATCCATGCCAAAGAAACAGATGCTTAAAATGGCCGAAGACCTAATTACCTTAATCAGGGCCCCCCCCCCCCCCCCCTGACAAAAGGCCTAGGCAGGATACTGTTTATGACTTCTCTGACCAGGTTTCCATTTCCTCTGATTCCTCTTCTGATCAGGGATATTCTCTCCCTCCCTATGAGGACTCTGATGCAGAAGAGTCCATAACTTCAGCCTCTCCCCCTGAGGATTATTCTTTTGGGGAAACCCTGCACACCATGAGGGAGCATTTCCATTGGGAGAGCCAGGATTATTCTGAATCCAAGAAAAGGCTCAGGGACTTCCTGGCTATCCCCCCTGTGCTTGATATTGTTGATGTTTTTTCTGAATCCAGTCTGTCTCCTGATTCTTTACTCCCTGCATCAGTCAAGCCAGATAGGTACTACAGAGTCCCTGACTCTCATAAATTTCTTTACAAAAACCCCGCTGCAGACCCAGAAACAATTTCCCAGGGTCCTAAAGGGGTTAAGGCTTCTACTGCTAAAAATCCTGTCCCCTCGGATAGAGGGATTCAAGAGCTCTGAACAGATGGGGGAAAAAAGTTTACACTTCTGCTACTTTAGCTGTAAGAGCTTTAAACTGTCAGTTTCACATGCTTAAATACCAACAGTACCTCATGTCTTTGTTAAAGCAGAAAATGGTTTCAAATACAGAAGGTTCTGACAGTAAAGAAATGCAGGATTTATTGCATGCAATTGAACAAGTGGGAAAACATACTCTGCTATGTGGTTTTGATTCATTAGAGGCTTCTTGTAGAGCCGCAGTTACAGGCTCTGTTATTCGAAGGCATGCTTGGTTGAAAGAACAAAATTTACCTGACCATGTTAAAGTAAAATTATTGAATGCTCCATTACAGCATGATACTTTATTTGGTGTTAAGGCAGAAGAGGTGTTAAAGAAAATGGAGGATAAAGCAAAGTCAATGCAGACAGTGAAAGATTTCTTACAGGTTCAACCACCTAGATTTAGCAGAAACTGGCCTTCAAAAAATTGGTCCTTTCCAGTGTCCGACAGGCCACAAAGAGGCAGATACAGATGCCCAAGAGGCAGATCACAGCCCAAAGGCTCCTACAGACCTAAGCAATGGGGTGCTTCCACCCCCAAAGGAGGGGAAGACAAATCACAACCTTATAGGAAACAGTCAAAATGACTTCCCTCTGCAAATGCCAAGTACTTACCTGTTGACAGCACCCCTAGGGGGGGAAGCTAGCACTTTTCTCAAAAAATTGGCACATGATCACCCAAGACCAATGGGTGCTGAATATTGTTTCTCAGGGTTACAGGTTCCACTTCCACACGCTTCCAAAACCAAAAGGTATGCCAGACCTGTCACAAAACCAATGGGCAGAGGCACAAAAACAGATTGCTGCTCTTATGGACATGGGAGCTATTCAAAACGTTCCACAGCAAGAACAGGGACAAGGATTTTACTCAAAACTTTTCTTAGTACCCTGAAAGGACAAATCCTGGAGACCAGTACTGGACCTGTCGATCCTAAATACTTTCCTGGATGTTCCAAAATTCAAAATGTTAACACTACAGCAACTTCTGCCCATGCTGGGCAAGAAGGCTTGGCGAGTTACTTTGGACCTCAGGGAGGCATACCTGCATGTCCCAATCAGACAATCTTGCAGAAGATACCTCAGATTCATAGCAGGCTCAATGCATTACCAATTCTCTGCACTGCCCTTTGGCTTATCTACTGCGCCCAGGGTCTTCACAAAATGCCTGGCACCAGTAATTGCATTTTGCAGACAAAAAGGAATTCAGATATATCCCTACTTGGATGACTGCCTTATTCAAGCAGAGAGCAAGGACATTCTTCTAAAGCATCTGGCGTTTGTAAAAAGATTGCTAATTTGCCTAGGGTACACAGTAAACGAAAAGAAATCAAGACTAGTGCCCTCTCAAGAGATAATATTCCTGGGTGCAAGCTTAAATACAGCTGCCCAGATGGCTTATCTCACGCCAGACAAACAAAGGCAACTGACTCATTACTTTCAAATGATGGCAACAAAAACCCAGCTCCCTGCAAGAAAAATTCTGCAGGCCCTGGGCTTCATGGCATCCTGCATTCTACTAATTCCATATGCAAAACTGCATATGAGGAAACTACAATGGTACCTAAAAAGTGTTTGGACTCAGCATTGTCACAGTCTGGAGACCATCATAACCTTAATTCCCTGCCTACAACAGGAGTTTCGATGCTGGGCCCAGGCCTGTCACCACAACAAGGGACAGCCTTTCACTGTACCCACAGCCAGGGAGACAATAACAACAGATGCATCAGATTATGCCTGGGGAGCAGAAATGGTATTCAAGGCATGTGGACCAAGGAACAAATGCATCTTCACATCAATCAAAAAGAGATGCTAGCTGTACAGAATGCCGTGACAGCTTTCAAGGACCTAATACATCCTGGACAACTATTAATAAAGACGGACAATACCACAGTTATGTGGTACGTAAACAAGCAAGGGGTCAGTCATTCTTACCCCTATGTAGACAAGCCATGACTTTGTGGAACACAGCACTGACCTACCAAGTACATCTGTAGGCACAATTCCTGCCAGGAACAAAAAGCACACTGGCATGGCAGATGAACTAAGCAGAAATCTCATGGATCCTCATGAATGGAAGCTCAATCCACAAGTATTCAGCATGATAACAAGATAATGGGGATGCCCAGACATAGATCTCTTTGCCTCCCCTCACAATTACCAAATACGGAAGTTTTGCACAAGGACTTAGCACCCTCAAGCATGGAAAGTGGATGCTCTTTCATTCAGCTGGAAAGGCCTGACAGTCTGTGCCTTCCCTCCGATGCCTCTTCTCACCAAAGTGTTACTAAAAGTCAGACAAGAAAGGCCAAGAATGATCCTGATTGCACCAGACTAGCCACGCCAGCACTGGTACCCAATCCTAAAAAATTTGTCTCAAGGCCCACCTTGGCTTCTACCTCTAATGCCTCATCTTCTGACTCAAGACAATCAGATTATGCACAGCCAACTCAGAACCTTAAACCTTGCAGCATGGCAGATAATGTAGCCACTCAGACTGCAACTCTCTCTAAAGCTGTTATGGATGTCATTTTAGAAGCCAGGAGGCCCAGTACTAGGAAATCTTATGCAGAAAAATGGAAGAGATTATGTGCTTGGAACCAGGCACAAGGGCTCAAACCACTGGTCCCTAATATACCTCATATTTTACAATACCTAACTGAGATGTTGGACAAAGGCTTATCTTTCTCATCTATTAAAATCCATGCCTTTTCAGCTCATTACAATATGGAACCTCCTATTTTTTAACATCCTCTACTACGACAGTACCTCAGAGTGGCAAAAAATATAAGACCCCCAAGGAGAGCACCAGTACCTACTTGGGACCTCAATTTTGTTTTAGAAAAACTCACGCTGCCTCCTTTTGAACCAGCCAGCACAGCTGATCTAAAATTCTTGTCATGGAAAACTGCTCTGCTCCTAGCAATAACTTCTGCAAGAAGAGTCTCAGAGTTACAGGCATTAATGGCTGTGGAACCTTTCCTCATTTTTCATCAGGACAGGGTGTCTCTTAGGACAAACCTAACATTCATGCCAAAGGTGGTCTCCAATGTGGCCTTAAACCAAACCATTAATTTGCCTACTTTTTACCCAAATCCCCAGAATAAAGGGGAGAGACTGCTGCATGCTTTGGATATACACAGACAGCTACGATTCTATTTGGACAAAACAAAAGCTTTTAGAAAAACTGCGCAACTGTTTGTAGCATATGCTGCAGGATCACAAGGAAAGCCTATTACAAAGCAGACAATCTCGAAATGGATAGGACACTGCATCCGCTTCTGTTATGCACAATATGGCAAATCAGTGCCTAAGGGCATTAGGCCTCATTCTACCAGAACAGCAGCTACTTCAGCAGCTTTCCTCAGAGGAGTACCAACCAAAAACATTTTAGAAGCTGCAACCTGGAGCTCAGTGCACACTTTCACCAAGCACTACCACTTACCTCTCTACTCTAAATCCAGAACAGGCTTTTGCCACTGGAGTTCTGCAGGGCTTGTTAGCCTCTCCAAATCCAATTTAGACCCAGCCACCCAACCTCCGCTTTGGGATTCTACCCAAGTGCAATGACTGCAACAGTGAAACACGTTGAACATAGTACAGATGTCCTTCAAGGATGCATCTGCAGTCCTTACATATGGATTGTCCTGCCTCAGGCAGCCCTTCAGTCGGCCGGATTCCAAAGTCTGGGTTCGGCGTCGGCTGATGTCGCCCTCTCCCCGTTAGAGCGCCTGGGGTATAAAAGCATCAGCCGACGCCATCTTCCCCAGTCTTTCTTGCCGCGTGGTGCCCGAAGCAGAAATAGTTCGCAAGTGCCGGTCGGCCAGCTCCTGTAACTTCAGCTACCGAAGACTTCAAAAGCTAAGTACCCCATTGGGGACTCTTTCTTGCCTCAGCCGATGTCAGATCAAATGCTTAAAGTTAATAATTGCTTAACTTGTGGGAAACAAATACCTCATAAGGATTTCCATTCTTACTGCCTCCCCTACCTAGGCCCAGACCACGACGTCTCGGCCTGTACAGCCTGTGCCTCCTTCAACCGACGCAGTCCTAGGCGTCGGGCGGAGTTTGCAGAGGAATTTTTTGGGGCTAGTTACTGTTACAATATGCCGTCGGAGACTCCGACTTCTCATTTAACCAAAAAAACGGAAGGACAAGGACCGACACACGCGGACCGTGGTTTCGGCTGAAACCACGCCTAGGCCTACCGCGGTACTTCCGACCGTTGAAACTGCAGAACCGACAACCTCGGCCCCGGAGGCCTCTTCTGAGTCGGTTATAGAATTTCCCTCAGAAACCGGTGTTCCGGAAGCATCCGACACCATTTCCTTAGACAAAACTACGCCAGCACGTGGAGCAGCCAGGCCTCCTGCATCCATGTCCATAAAGGCATTCACAAGGGCTAAAGCTGCTAAACAGCCAAAATTTCTGCCTCCCAAGGCTATTCCTCAGGGATCCACTACAGGTTCACAGATTTTAAGTTTAGCTGAGGACCTTATTTCCTTAATTAGGGGCTCTCAGCCACATCCGGACAGGGGCTCTCAACCTCCTCTAGACAAAAGGCCCAGGGTTGAGCCCACTGATCCCCAGTCCTCTGATGAGGCCTCAGATGGCTCTGCTCTTTCAGACTACCAGGAGGAGGCCTTTACGGCCTACGAGGATTCTGATGCAGAGGAATCTTTTCCCTCTGCCTCCCCTCCTGAAGAGCTGTCCTTTGGGGAGACCCTTCACTCTATGAGAGAGCATTTCAAATGGCAGGGCCAGGAATTCTCTGATTCCAGGAAGAGATTAAGGACTTTTTTGCATTTACCTCAGCATAGACCTTTGGCTATTCCTCCTGTTTTGAATGTCATTGATGATGTGTACTCTGAGTCTAGCATTACCCCGGACTCCCTTCCTCCGGCTCCTGTCAAACCAGATAGGTACTACAGGGTCCCGGACTCGCATCATTTCCTTTACAAGGCCCACTCTGCTGACCCTGAAACTATTTCCCAGGGCCCTAAAGGGGTTGCATCTGCCACTACTAAAAATCCACTCCCCTCTGAAAGGGAGTCCAGGGCTTTAGAGAGATGGGGTAAAAAAGTATATAATACTTCCACTCTTTCAATGAGGGCATTAAATTGTCAATTCCATATGATACAGTACCAAGAGTATTTGTTAGATGAATTGCATAAAAAACTGTCTTCACCTGAACCCCTAGATCGCAAGTCACTTCAGGATCTGGTACATAACTCCCAACAGGTTAGCAACCATTTCTTGCAGTGTGGTTATGATGCATTGGAAGCTTCATGTAGGTCAGCAATGACAGGTGCAGTCATACGTAGGCATGCTTGGCTGAAGGAACAAACTCTGCCAGATCATGTTAAAGCAAAGCTTCTGGATGCGCCACTGGAAAAGCAAAAGTTATTTGGCTCCACTGCTCAGGAGGTCTTAAAGAAATTTGAGGAAAAGGCTAAATCTGTACAAACAGTCAAAGATTTTCTCCAGGTTCAACCACCAAGATTCAGCAGAAATTGGCCCTCTAAAAATTGGTCCTTTCCAGACACAGAGAGATTTCAAAGAGGCAAGAACAGGCGTGCCAGAGGTAGAGGGCAAGCTAGAGGCTCCTACAGAGGACGTCAATGGCAGCCACCTAACCAGAGAGGTAGTGCAGGACCTACAACTGCTGCACAAGGACAGACTCAATGACTTTACCTTGACCCCGCCAACCAGGGCTCAATTGGAAGCACCTTTGGACGGAAAGCTGTCTTTATTCTCAAAAAATTGGCACAGTATTACAAGGGACAAATGGACACTGCAAATAATAGACAAAGGATACAGGTTCCATTTCCATACATTACCAAAAAGAAAAGGCATGCCAAACCTGCCACCGAATCAAAGGGCAGAGGCTTTAGAACAAATTTCCAACCTATTGCAAATGAAAGCTATAGAAAAGGTTCCTCTCACAGAACAAGGCCAAGGATTTTATTCCAGACTATTCCTTGTCCCAAGAAAAGAAAAACAATGGAGGCCTATTCACGACTTGTCCACACTGAATACTTATCTCATTGTGCCAAAATTCAAAATGCTGACGCTACAGCATCTGCTTCCCATGCTGGGCAAGGGGTCTTGGCTGGTTACTCTAGACCTCAAGGAGGCATACCTGCATGTCCCTATCAGACAAAGTTGCAGAAGACACCTCAGATTTCTGGCAGGTTCAGAGCATTATCAATTCTCAGCATTGCCCTTTGGCTTATCTACTGCGCCCAGAGTATTCACGAAATGCCTGGCATCAGTAATTGCACACTGCAGACTTCAGGGGATTCAAATATACCCATATCTGGACGACTGCCTTATACAAGCGGACAGCCAACAAACTTTGGTAAAACACTTGAATTATGCCATCCGCCTACTTCAGGCTTTGGGATACACAGTCAACATTCACAAATCAAGACTAGTTCCATCCCAAAGGATAATTTTTCTGGGTGCGAAACTAGATGCAACCACCCAAATGGCTTTTCTCATGGAAGAAAAACAGACAACTACCGGATTATTTCAAAAATCTGACAAAACAAACTCAGCTGACTGCAAGGAAAATCCTGCAGGCCCTGGGTTACATGGCATCTTGCATTCTTCTGATTCCACAAGCAAGGCTACATATGAGGAAACTACAATGGCACCTAAGGAGTTTATGGTGTCAGCACAGTCACAGCCTAAAAGCTTTGATACCACTCATTCCATGCCTTCAAAAGGAATTTTTGTGGTGGGCTCAAGCAAGCCAGTCAAACAGGGGTCTGCCCTTCAGCAAACCAATAATCAGCCAAACCATTACAACGGACGCTTCAGACCATGGATGGGGAGCACACATGGGGGGCAGATGCATTCAAGGACTATGGTCACAGAAAGAATTGCACATGCACATAAACCAAAAGGAAATGCTGGCGGCCATACATGCAATCGAGGCCTTCAAACATTTTCTGCATCAAGGACACCTGCTAATAAGGACAGACAATACCACAGTTATGTGGTACATAAACAAGCAAGGAGGTACCCATTCATACCCTCTTTGCAGGCTGGCAATGAATCTTTGGGAACTTTCCCTAAAAATCAATATAGAGCTGCAATCCCAGTTTGTGCCAGGAAAAGACAATATACTGGTGGACAGCCTATGCAGAAATATCATGGATCCACACGAATGGATGCTGCACCCAGACATTTTCCTTCAGATAACACAATCATGGGGGAGGCCGGACATAGATCTTTTTGCCCCCCACCACAACCATCAGCTGAAGAAATTCTGCTCAAGGACATACCACCCACAAGCATGGAAAGTGGACGCTCTCTCTTTCAGCTGGAATACTCTAACAGTGTATGCATTCCCACCTCTTCCATTAATGACCAAGGTCTTACTGAAGATCAGGACAGAGCAGCCCAAAGTGATTCTGATAGCTCCGGACTGGCCCGGACAGCACTGGTACCCACTGTTAAGGAGCATGTCACGCACGAAACCATGGCCTCTACCACAATGGCCACTTCTTCTGACACAACACAATTACAAAACTCTGCACTCCGGCCTGAAGACCTTGCAGCTGACAGCCTGGAGAATACCTTGACTCCTCACCAGGATAAGCTATCCAAGACAGTGAAGGACATCATCATGGAAGCTCGCCGGCCTTCCACAAGAAAGGCATATTCAGCAAAATGGAAAAGTTTTCGCACTTGGTGCACCACAAATGGCCTGGATGTGACAGTGATGAACATGGCACATATCCTGGAATACTTGGCAGAAATGCTCCACAATGGCCTTTCTTACTCTTCCATAAAAATTCATGCTTCAGCAATTTCAGCAGAATACAATACTGATCCACCTGTCTTCTCTCATCCTCTCCTAAGGCAGTTTCTAAGGGGAATTAAAAACATCAATCCTCCAAGAAAACCACCAGTGCCTACATGGGACCTTAACTTCATGTTGGAAAAATTAACTCTACCTCCCTTTGAACCAGCAGCATCTTCAGAACTACAGTTCCTGTCTTGGAAGACTGCCTTCCTTCTGGCCATAACCTCAGCAAGAAGAGTATCGGAGTTGCAGGCCCTCATGGCAGTACAACCATTTCTTATTTTTCATCAGGACAGAGTCTCACTGAGAACTAATCCTTCATTCATGCCAAAAGTGGTATCCAGGGTCTCACTGAACCAAGCTATTCACCTGCCTACCTTCTTTCCAAATCCACAAAACAAAGGGGAGAAACTTCTACATACCCTAGACATTCACAGACAGTTGCGCTACTACTTGGACAGAGCTAAGACTTACAGAAAAACTGACCAGCTATTTGTAGCATATGCTGCTGGTGTACAAGGCAAAGCAATTTCCAAACAGGCAATTTCAAAATGGATAGGGAATTGCATTTGATTCTTTTACTCTTTTCATGGCAAAACTGTGCCAGGTAACATTAGACCTCATTCCACCAGAGCCATAGCCACCTCCACAGCCTTCTTAAGAGGGGTGGCTACCAAGGACATTTTAGAAGCTGCTACATGGAGCTCCGTGCATACATTCTCCAAGCATTACAACTTACCCTTATATTCCAGATCCAGAGCAGGCTTTGCTACGGCAGTCCTGCAGGGCATTTTAGCTACACCATCCCTTGCTTAGATCCTACCACCCCCAGCTTGGCTATGGTATTCTACCCATATGTAAGGACTGCAGATGCATCCTTGAAGGACATAGTACAGTTTTGTACCTACCATAAATGTAGATGTCCGATAGGTATGCATCTGCAGTCAGATTTACCCTCCCTCCATCCCCTCTGTGGTATTTCCTGGGTACTTACCCCTCTTATAGCTAGCTGGGGTTATCTATTATGGTGTATTTGTTTTATATTACTGTGCATGTTTGGAATTTTTTGCATCTCTCCAAATTTAGCCTTCCTTAGAGGGCACCTGGCATCTGGGGCAAGAAAAACTGAGGAAGATGGCGCCGGCTGATGCTTTTATACCCCAGGCGCTCTGACGTCGGGGAGAGGGCGACATCAGCTGACGCCGGACCCAGACTTTGGAGTCCGGCCGACCGAAGGGCTGCCTGAGGCAGGACAACCCATATGTAAGGACTGCCGATGCATACCTATCGGACATCTACATTTTATGGTAGGTACAAAACTGTACTTTGTGTACCTACCATAAATGTAGATGTTAGAGTGTATTCACTGTTGCAGTCCAGGTTACCCACCATCCCCATTTTCCATGGCTGGGACTTTTCTGTACTACTCATCTCTATACTACCTATGTGTTGTATTTGCTTATAGATGAAAGTAATGTTTATAGTTATATATGCATGTTTGTTGGCATCATTTTATCTTTCCGGCCTTCCTATCTGGGGGCACCTGACATCTGAGGCAAGAAAAACTGAAGAAAATGGTGTCTGTTGCAACTTTTATACACCTGGCGCACTGACGTCAGGGAAGAGGCGACAGCAACCGACGCCAGACCAAGACTTTGGAACTCGGGCCGACTGAGGGTCGCCTGCCAGCAGGATAACCCAAGTGTAATGATTGCAACAGTGAATACACTTGAACATCTACATTTACGGTAGGTACACAACTGTAATTTGTTTACACTTACCATAAATGTAGATGTTCGAGTGTATTCACTGTTGCAGTCTGGGTTATCCACCCGATATCCCCCTTTCTATGCTTTCTCTTTCTTTCCGTATACACTAAAGCCTTTGTGGTGTATTTGCTTTTAGATGAAGGTAAAGTTTATGTTGCTAAAAGTGCAGTTATATATTTTTATGTTTATTTATTTATATATATATATATATATATATATATATATATATATATATATATATATATATACACATCTGGGGCAAGAAAAACTGAATAAAATGGCGTCTGCTGCATGTGTTATACCCCTAACGACCTGACGTCATAGAAGAGGAGACAACAACCAATGCAGGACCCAAGACTTTGTTATTCAGGCTGACTGAGGGCAACCTGCCAGCAGATTACCCAAATGTAATGACTACAACAGTGAATACACTCGAACGTCTACATTTATGGTAAGTGTATACAACTGTACTTTCAGCAAGCCTTACTAGCTTTCAAGCATCTTCTTTCGCCAGGAACTCTGCTTGTTAGGGCAGACAACACTACAGTGTGTGGTACATCAACAAACAGGGAGGGACTCATTTTTCCCCCCTGTGCAGACAGAGCATGATTCTCTGGTCCATAGCAGCATCCTTGGGCCTGCATCTCCTAGCTCAGTTTCTTCCAGGGAGACTCAATGGTTTGGCAGACCAGTTGAGCAGACAGAACCCTGGATCCTCACAAGTGGCAACTGAACAGAGCAGTCTTTTACAGCATCATTCAACATTGGGGCACAACTCAGGTGGATCTTTTCTCCTCCCCAGACAACTACCTTCTACCACGTTTTTGCACTAGACATAATCACAGCAAGGCCTGGAAAGTGGATGCTCTGTCCTTTCCTTGGATGCTTCTGTCAGTTTATGCCTTCCCTCCTCTTCCCAGTGTATTATTGAAGATAAGGGAATGAAAGACCAAGGACTATTCTCATAGCTCCAGACTGGCCCAGACAGCATTGGTATCCACTGCTTCGCAGTCTCTCCCAGTTTCCTCCTTGGTGTCTTCCTCTGAAACCAGATCTATTGGTTCAGGAAGGGGAAAACATTCTACATCCTCATCTTCAGTCTCTCCATTTGGCAGCATGTCTCATTGTATGAATCAATCCATTTCTTCTTCCCTTTTCCAGCAGGTGGTTAATGTACTTCAGTAGGCCAGGAGGTCTAGCACTAGGAAGTCCTATGCTGGCAAATGGGAAAGATTCTCTCATTGGATGCAGGCTAGAGGGGAATCTTCTTCTCAGCCTACTCTTCCTCTGATCCTGGAAAACTTGGCTGATTTGCTTCAGGGTGGTCTTTAATTTTCCTCTATCAAGATCCATGCTTCAGCCATTTCTGCTCATTGTTCTTTTGAGCAACCCATTTTCTCTCATCCCCTGATGAAAATGTTTCTCAGAGGTGCTTGCAACTTAAAACCACCCAGAAGGGCACCTACTCCAGCCTGGGATCTTAATTTTGTTCTAGAGAAACTCACTCTTCCTCCTTTTGAGCCAGCTGCCACTGCATATTTAAAGTTTCTCTCTTGAAAGACTGCCTTCCTTTTGGCTATAACTTTAGCAAGGAGGGTTTTGGAGCTGCAAGCTTTGATGGCTGTGGAGCCTTTTCTTATTGTCCATGCAGATCATGTCTGAGAACCATTCCCCCTTTTATGCCTAAGGTGGTTTCTAGCCTGACTCTTAATCAGTCCATACACCTTTCTACTTTCTTTCCTAATCCTCGAAATAGAGGTGAAAGGATCCTACATTCTCTTGATGTGTACAGATAGCTCAGGTTTTACCTGGACACAGGACTAAAGACCTTTGGAAATCAGCACAGTTATTGGTCAGTTTTGCCCCTGGAGCTCAGGGCAAAGCTATCTCTAAGCAAACCATTTCTAAGTGGATTGCACATTGTATTACTTTCTGTTATTCCATTTGTGGCAAGGTTCCTCCTCAAGGGGATTGGACCCACTCCACAAGAGCAGCTTCCACTTCTGCAGCCTTTTTAAGGGGTGTCCCTACTAAAGACATTTTTGAGGCCGTGGTGGTGCAGCGGTAGCGTTGTCGCCTCACAGCAAGAGGTTCTCCAGTTTGATTCGCAGCTGGAGCACCTTCTGTGTGGAGTCTGCATGTCCTCCCCGTGGTCAAGTGGCCTTCGAAAGACATGCGTGAATGGGCATGCCTTCATTGAAGATTGGGTGTTGGGCTGGCACTTAGGCACCATAAAAATCTACTGCCAATCATTAGCGGATGTGGCGACCCCTAACAGGGAAAAGCCGAAAGAAGAAGAAGAGGCTGCCACATGGTCTTCTGTTCACACTTTCACAAAGCATTATAATTTGCCTTTGTTTTCTAGAGCCAGGGCAGGGTTTGCTGCTTTTCTTCAGGGCATTCTCTTCAATCCTTGATTCTGATGGTACCTCCTCCCTTTTTTCTGGGCTTTGGTAATCAACCCGTTGGTTAGAACTGAAACAGTGAAGCACGATGAACATAGTACAGTTGTGTACACTTACCATAAATGTAGATGTTTGAGTGTATTCACTGTTGCAGTCCTGGTTTCCCTCCTTTCTTCCACCTTTTTTGGTCCTTTCCTGTTCTTTCCTAAGGTACAGGCTGAATCTGGTTTTATTTGCCAAAGTTTATTTTGGCTTAAGCCTTGTTTTCTGGGAACCCCTGACTGTTATGATAAGAAAGACTGAGGAAGTGACGTTGGCTGCCTCCTTTTTGCATCGGACATCCTGACGTCCTTTACAACCGATGACAGCCGATGTCATATTTACTTACCTTTGGTATTCTGGCCAATCGAGGGCTACCGGGAGCCGGATAACCCATTGGGTAGGACTGCAACAGTGAATACACTCTAACATCTCCATTTATGGTAAGTGTACACAACTGTACTTTCTTGCTCATGCAATAAAGGACCTGACCTCATGGATGTGTACTTTAACAGTTTTTGTACAGCCAGTTTGGGGGATGTGGTATCCTGAGACTGTCTGATGTTCACTGACAGCCATTTAATTCTCAGAGAAACAAATGTAGCATGTGAGAGATGTCTATAAATAATGTCTCTAGAGAAAACTCTTTTGTACAGACTTTAATAACAATCTGGTTGTCAGAAACTCATACTGTGCACCTACCACACAAAATAAACACCCCACACATAGACCTACTTATACTGAGGTACTTAAATGAAATCTTCACAAACCCCAAAATCTCCCAACATTCTACCTGCAAAAATTGTCGTAAGCAAACTTGAAAGCAGTCAACAGTACCAGCACCTAACACTGCGAGCACAGTGGAGTCTCAACTACAATGCCAATAAGGCAAGCCATTGCAGTACCTAGGACTGTAGTCATAGGGGACTCCATCTACAAGTCATTACACTGCAGGTACCAGTATGATTCGGTCATAGTCCATGTAGGTGTAAATGACAGAGATGTCCTTCCCTAGACTATATGAAGATAGACATTATGGAGCTGTGTCTGACTGTGTCAAAGTCTGGTATATGACTAGTGTTTAGCAACATTCTATCTTCACCAAGGATGATGCCACAATGCGAACAGAAGATGATTGACTTTAATAATTGGCGTAGTTTCTGGTGTCATTCTTGGAAAATACGATATTTCTCAGCATGGGAGGATATAGCTAGAAATGACACTGCTTTGACAAAGATTGTTTGCACCTGTCCCATGTAGACATTTGGCTGAAACATTGTCCACCCCCCCATAGAGCCTTTTTAGGCGGGTCTATATCATATGTTCGAAGTTTTATAACTTCGAACATTAAAATATCGAATTTAAATGTTCAAAGTTATAAAACTTCGAATGTGTTTAAAAAAAACACAACACCCAAAACTAACTAATGGCTGTAGGCAGGGAGGCAAGCCCCCCCCCCTACACCCCCACACCCGCCGGTCTTTAAATATACCAACTCCGAGACCGCACTACAGTGCAGTAAGGGAAATCTTCCCTTTACCGCACTTTAGTGCGGTCTCAGAGTTGGTATATTTAAACAGCGGGGGGTTTGGGGGAAGGGGGGCTTGCCCCCTCCCCGCCTACACTAATCAGGTAAGTTCCGTTTTTTTTTTTTTTTTATTTATTATTATATGTTCGATGTTTGAGACTTCAAACATTTAAATTCGATTATTTAATGTTCGAAATTTTCAAACTTCGAACATATAATATAGACCCTTTTTGGACAATGCCAAACTGTCAACATTTCTAATATTGCAAAATCTAGCGAAGGAAATCCAGAGTTGTTACTGCTCGATGCTAGGAGTCTAAACTAAAAGCTCCACTCTCTAAGCTCTCCTCACTCTAGAATGCAGACATTTGTGTAGTTACTGAGAGATAGTTTAAAGTGACGGAGAGTATCCTGGCAGTGCAAGGCTTCAGTGCTTTCCAGCTATTCAAACCACCAACTACACAGGCAAGGAGTAAAGGTGGTGGTGTATCGGTTTACATCAGTAACAAGCGTACCTTTAAGTTGGATAAACAGGATGACATGCTTTAGTCCCTCAACATCCAGATTACCATAGACAAAGTCCCGTACCATATCCTAGCAAGTTACAGGTCATCGTCTACGCCCCATGAAACCCTTAGCTCATATTTAGACTTACAGGAAACACTCACCATTCGACCAGATGTCATACTCATGGGAGACTTTAATTAGCTCTCCGTAAACTGGGAAGTGTGCACAACCCCAAATTTACTGGCACAGGGATTCCTAAACTTTGTAAACAGAAACACCCTGGACCAGATAGTGCATATGTAGAGGTTCAAACATATTGAACATGTTACTCACAAACATGGGAGAATGCTGCACCCCTCCCCAACTGTCATGTCCTCTCTGACAAGGTTAGAGTGCAAGTCTCCTTCAAAATAAAAATCACTTCTGTAACCCCAGTAAACCGTGTCACAGTTAGAATGATTCCAGGGCAAACTACCTTTTATTAAACGATAACATTTTAAAATTTCAAGTCCCTGCTAACCCAGATAACACAGCAACCTATGCAGAAGTATTCACAAAAGCTCTCTACAACCATGTCAGAGGTTTCATAGAGACTGCTGTGCCTACCAAAAGTAAGCCCAAAACTAACTTACAAAACAAACCACCCTGGTGGAATCCAAAGCCTGTACAACAAAAGAAGTCCCATCTAAAATTAGGAAGTGTAGAAAAAAAAAAAGATAAAGCCTCTGTCATCAAACTGAATAGACAATGTAGAGGACTATTTAAGTCCAGCAAAGCAACTTTTGGGGTAAGTATTGCATTCCAGGCCTACTTTAGCTATATCCAAAACATCAAGGGCTGCAAAAAACAGTGTGACAAACTGTTGCTAAAAGGAGTCACATTCATATCATACATCAAATCTTCTGGATGACCAGTTCAGCTCCATCTTTACCCCCCCAGGAAATAGCATTTAACATAACCCCCCTCCATGTATCATATGGGAAGCAGGTCTTAAGGTGCTCTCTAAGGCCAAGAATACAGCTTTGATGGGCCCCAATAATATACTAGGGGGCTCCAAAATAGCCTGATATATGACCTTTCTGGGCTACTGGAGTCACTATTCAGGCATAGCCTCCAAACAGGCCTCATGTCATGTGAATGGAGGACCACAAAGGTCATCTCTATATACAAGAGCAGACTACAACTTTATCCTGAGAACTACCGATGCATTAGTCTCACTAATCTCGTATGCAAAGCCATGGAACTGATTAATAATGTCGTAAGCCTTCAGGCACTAGATTTAACCCAGTTTGATTTAGTCAAAATCAGATCATGTCTACTGAACGTGGTGGACTTTGAGAAGGTCACAAAGGCAATGGATGAGAGCAGAATGGTGCATATTGCCTACCTTGACCTAGCCTAAGGCATTTGATACAATGTCAAAATGGGGTATTATATGCCTTAGCTAGGTCAACTTAGGCAGTGGTGCATATCGCCTACCTTGACCTAGCTAAGGCCATTGTCAAGGGACTTTGGCATACCAAGTTTGCACACCTTACCTGTGTGCCCTGTTCAATCACAGCCTCACCTCGGGCTTTGTCCCTACTGAATGGCACACTGCTACAGTCATCTCTCTCCACAAACGAGGAGAGACTACGGACCCCGGGAATTATTGCCCCATTAGCCTGACGAGTCTGATGTGCAAAGCTATGGAATGCATCATCATAGGTTCATAGATTAGTACTAGGCTAACTGCCCTTGTGAGCTATTTTAAGCCTAGCCAGTTACCCCTTTTGAGACTCAAACCCTGCACTTTGTGTTTGTAAGGCAAACACTTTAACCATTAGGCCAACCCCCGGATTATTAGGTCATGGACCGACTAAACAAGGATATAGAGAATCTCCAAACTCTGGATCCTACACAGTTTGGTTTTGTGAAGGGTAGATCATGCCTGCTCGACTTGATCGATGACTTTGAGTCCGTCACCAGAGCTGTGGATGAAGGCAAGGTGGTTCGTACAGCCTACCTTGATTTGGCCAAGGCCTCTGAATACCATTCCCCACTCAGAAGTCATAGAAAAACTCACTAAACTAGGCATCAACCCCTATGTCACTAGGTGGGTTGCAAACTGTCTCACAGATAGAACCCACAGTGTGAAAGTAGCTGACTCCAAGTTAGACTGCCAACCAGTCACGAGTGGAGTCCCGCAGGGTTCAGTCCTGGGTCCTCTCCTGTTTGGTATCTACTTTTCTGAAGTCCAGGACAACATGAAGGGACGCTTGCAAGTTGAGACCTATTATTAACTCTCCAAGTGATGTTGACGTCCTACACAAAGGCCTCAATGAGACCAACGACTGGTGTCAGAACTATGGCCTTAAGCTCAATGCCAAAAAACGTGTCGTCATCCCCCTTGGGAAAAACCCAGTTCCCTTGAATTACCACATTGATGGTAGTCCACTGAACACAGAAGGCGTTATAATAGATCTGGGAACACAGGTTGATAGCAACTTCTCTTTTGACCACCATGTTGCCACTGTGGTCAGAAAGTTCTTCTATGTGACACATCTCATTACTAAGGGTTTTGCATTCAGGAAGAAAGAGGACATTGGCCTAATGAGGGAAGAGCAGAGAGAGACGGTCATCGAGTACAATGCCCCATTTGGCATATACCTCTCTAGACACCTGCAACAATTGGAGATGTCACAAAAATACCCCACAAAGAGGATTCTATGCCTTAAACACTTGTCCTCTATGGACAGACTCAAAAAAACTCCCAACTATTCTCTGTCTCATATCGCCTACTTAGAGGCCATCTCTGCTTTACTTACAAAGCCATGTCTGACCCAGCTCTGTTAGAAATGCTATATCTAAAGAAATCTCAATCCCTCCACACTACGCGCTTCAGAGACCTCAACCTTATTACCACAATCAACAGAACATGCTGGAAGGACAGTTTCATAACCCAGAGACTGCCCATGCTATGGAATAGACTTCCCATACATGTCAAGCAGAGCACCTCACTGGCCCTCTTCAAGAGAAATGTTGATGAGTGGATGGGAAATAGAAATTTCACCCCGGGGGATCACTCCAGTGGCTCTACTCAACAGAGGCACTAGGAGCTAAGGTCGGGTGGCATGATGCCAAGGTAATCCTATGGGCTAGGCTTATAAAGCCTCGATGGCCATTAGCCTAGTACATACCTATGATTACAGGCTGGGAGCAATTATAGAAACCCCTGAAGGTATAAACATATTATAGGAAGGCTTAAAACTCAATATGAAGAAATGCATAATAGTACCATTTGGGAAGATGCGTATCCTGGGAAACTACCTTATCAATAAAATACCATTAAAAGTTGAAGCAGTAGTCTGGTGGGAATTAGGGACTCGTACATATAGTAACTTGGCTTTTGACCAACATTTGTCCAAGGTAGTAAGAAAACATATGTCTAACATAGTAAGAAAATCATTCTAATGTAGCTCAACTTATAATTAAGGGCATGGCATCTAGGTCCATTGAAGTCACTGTGCCACTGTACACAGCCCTCATCAGACACATCACTGAGTATAATGTTCCTTGTGGTATTTACCTGACCAGGCACATGCAGTACCCAGAATGATCACATACATCACAAAACTAATACACATAGTAAATGGTGCCCTGTGCAGATTGACTCAAAGTTGCAAGTATCCTTAGGTCCACAGCCCAATAAGAAGTCTTACTGAAACTCTACTTTAACGCAGGTTTATTAAATAAAAAGTAAACAGCGTTTTCACCGCTTTCCCAAAGCAGCTTCCTCAGAAGTGATAAACATTCAGTGAAACACGCACCTTAAATACTAGCAGGAAATGACATGACAGCTTGACATCATAATTTTAAAAGACTAGTAACCATACTTTAAAGTGTTTGATAAACTACTTTTTTAACATGCAACTTAATGAATTATTATAAATATGTTGCATCCACAAAACACTAAGAATGTGAAATTAAAATGGTTAGTCTAAAAGTACTTTCCAGTAGAAATATACATACTAAAACCTTTACATTACTTAAAATGAACAATACTAAAATGTAGACCATATTTGTCTATCTAAAGTAACTTCTTAGTTTTAAAACAGCTAAAATATTGCTGTTTTCATTCAGTCCTGGGAACCTGAATGCATCCAAATTAAGTTGCCATTCAAGTTCCCGGACTTCTAACATAAGTGAAATAGGACCTCCACGAATGGTGTACGGTACTTGATCTATACACATAAAAGAGAAACTATGTCCTGGGTAAGCTAAAATATGCTTAGCTAGTGCATTGTTCTCCGATTCTTTTCTGATAGCTTAATCGTGCTCGTAAAAACGATCACGAGCCCCACGATCAGTTTTCCCTATGTAGAAACTCGGGCAACAATTACACAGGGCAACGTAAATCACTGATTTTGATTCACAATTAAATTTCTGGTAAATTCGATATTTCCTATTTCTTATGGTAAAGGAATTACCAGCTTTTACTACTCTGCACCAATTGCAGAAACCACAGGGATACATGCCTTGCCTACTAGATTGTATATGTGGTAAACTCCTCTGTAGTAGCTCTTTCAAGTTGTTACCTCTCTTATATACTACTTGAGGTCTATGTCCAAGTCTTTCTACTAGAAAGTTATTGTTGGAAATAAAAAAACAATTTTTTAATATGATTGACCAAATGTCCTGGGAGTGTACACTAAATGTTGTTATGAAACTTAAAACAAATGGTGTTTTAGTGTTTGATAAGGGTGTCTCCTCTGTTTGGCTAGTAGTTGCTATCATATGGCTTTGCACTAGATGTTCTTTACTAGTGGATGTCTTATTAAGAATAGGCCTGTAAAAGCCTTCAGTTCTTTTGGTCTCAACTTCCAATATGAGGTTATCCAGAAGATCAATGGGGTACCCTCGATTGAGGAACATGTCCTTAAGCAATTCACATTCAAGTTTAAAGCTAGATACAGTACTGCACATTCTCACAGCTCTCACTAGTTGGCCCTTAAAAATTGATCTTTTTTGTTTATAAGGGTGAAAACTAGTGTAATGTAGCATTGAGTTGCAGTAGGTAGGTTTTCTATAGATGGTAGAAGAAAACGTTTGGTTGATAGTATCCTTAGACAATTTTACGTCAAGGTAATCTATTTCTTCCGTAGAAAATTTATATGTGAATTTTAAAAATTCAGTAGTTCCGTTAAACTCTTGGACTACTTGTGCCACTTGGTCACTGTTACCTTGAAATAAGATAAAAATATTGTCTAAGAATCTAGTATAAAACAAGATGTGCTTAGTAAGATGAAATTTATTTCTGAGAGAGTTCTTTTCCCAAAACGCAACAAAAAAGTTTGCGACACTGGCCCCGCAAGGTGAGCCCATGGCAACCCCTTGCTTCTGGATATAGAAACTATCCTCAAAAATAAAGTAGTTGGAAGTGAGGACTATGTGGAGTAACTCAGTTACAAGGTCAATTTCATTTTTAGAGGCACCAAAATCGCGTAAAAGCAATTCTGTCCATTCAATTGCCTCTTGATGTGGTATAGAGGTATATAAATCTACCACATCAACAGTCAAAAAATTAACACAACGGTCAAAGGGAATTTTGTTTATGTTCTCCAAGAAAGTCCAAGAATCTTTACATAACCCCTGTATCTGATTTATGTATTTTAAAAGAATACTATCAATTAATTTAGAACAGGGGTATGTGATAGATTTTTATGTGTATAGATCAAGTACCGTACACCATTCGTGGAGGTCCTATTCCACTTATGTTAGAAGTCCGGGAACTTGAATGGCAACTTAATTTGGATGCATTCAGGTTCCCAGGACTGAATGAAAACAGCAATATTTTAGCTGTTTTAAAACTAAGAAGTTACTTTAGATAGACAAATATGGTCTACATTTTAGTATTGTTCATTTTAAGTAATGTAAAGGTTTTAGTATGTATATTTCTACTGAAAAGTACTTTTAGACTAACCATTTTAATTTCACATTCTTAGTGTTTTGTGGACGCAACATATTTATAATAATTCATTAAGTTGCATGTTAAAAAAGTAGTTTATCAAACACTTTAAAGTATGGTTACTAGTCTTTTAAAATTATGATGTCAAGCTGTCATGTCATTTCCTGCTAGTATTTAAGGTGCGTGTTTCACTGAATGTTTATCACTTCTGAGGAAGCTGCTTTGGGAAAGCGGTGAAAACGCCGTTTACTTTTTATTTAATAAACCTGCGTTAAAGTAGAGTTTCAGTAAGACTTCTTATTGGGCTGTGGACCTAAGGATACTTGCAACTTTTTGTTTTATCAGATTGACTCAAAGCCCTATCACTGTACTTGGTTTCCTACAGACTGCAGAGAGGCACTTTTGTCTGGTACACAAGGCATCCTTGGAGCCCTCCTTGATGGTTCTTTTGCATATCTGCAAAATAAACAGCATCAGAACTACTAGAGCCAAGGTTTTAAACTTAGCTTACAGTTTAAATAGGGCACGTTGGAGGGAAAAGTATGTATCTCAGATAATTCTCATTCTGTGGAATAGGCTTCCCAGCCATGTGAAGTAGAGCCCTTCCCTAACTCTATTCAAGTGTATCCTGCCTGGACCAGTGGCTGGGAACTTGTAAATTCACCCCTGGTCTGACACATATGTCTGTGGTGGGCATTGTTATTACTTAAATCATGCCCTAGCATATACCTCTTAAAACAGCCTCCAAGGCAAAATAGCCTGTGGGTTACATTTAAGTTTCATGACTAGGCTTATAAAGACCCCAGTGGTTGTTAGCCTAGTATATACCTATGAACCTGTATAGCCAAGGCTAGTGCAGCAGAGATCAGTATGATGAACACAGTACAACTGTGTAAGTAAATTTGTCATAACAGTAGATGTTTGAATGATCACTGCTGTAGTAGCCACTTGATCACTCCACCCCCCTTAATTTTTTTGGAGTTTGTTGTTTTGCCAGTGTGTGTATATATTTCTGTTCTTAGCCATGTTTTCTCAGGCCTCATCATCCCTCTCTCATTTGGCTTGAAACCTCTGAAAAGCGCTTAATAGTCAAACCTGTGACTAACAATTTGAGTATGTGGAAGGTGCCCTTAAGTTTTGGAAGCTGACCGGCCATTGTATCTTTGTCAGGATGTAACCTATGTAGCCAAGCCTGCTGCAGCAGTGATCATTTGAACATCTACTGTTGTGGTAAGTTAATTTAAACAACTCTTTACCACTCCGGTTTTCATGTTGAAGCTGGATGTAAAGGAAACCTATCAACACATCTATGTGGCAGAGCATTTAATGCATTTCTTAAGATTTGCTTTGAATGGTTTCATGATCAGTTCTCTGTTTTACTCTTTTAGTTGTCCAAAGCACCATGGGTATTCACACAGTGTCTATCTCCAGTCATTTCTAATTGCAGAATTCATTGAATTCAAATGTTTTCATATCTGGGCCCTCATATCTTTGTAGACTTTCAGCTGTTAAAAGCATTTAGCAACTGTTCAGGGACTTGCAAAATTTGGGTTTTCAAATAATCTTGCAGAATTCTTCTCTCATCCATTTCCTCCATAGTTTCTACAGTCAAAAACTATGCATCTGCAAGGGACTTCCTCAGGAGTCTGGGGTACATGCCATCGATGATTCTCATGTTTCCCTTGGCCAAACTACACGAGGAAAATCTAGTGGTTTCCCATATTAGTCTGGACATGGCAATTACAGCCTTTTTCCTGACTGGTCCTAGTTATTGGGTTTGTAACGAGGAAGAGTAGATGGTGGATGGACCAGATAGCTTGCAATCCAGGTCTTCCAGTCTTCCTTCTGACCCCTCTATAGTCAGTCATCGTAGGCATTTCAGACTTTGAGTGGGGATCAGTTTTAAAAGAGGTAAACATATAAGCCCTGTGGAGTCTTGTAGAAACACAGAAGCACATAAATGTTAGGGCAGTGTTGGCATTTATCAGTGCTTTGAACACATTGAATCATCTGTGGTTCTCAGGACCACTGCAGGTGTACACAGACAGCACCACAGTTGTGGTACATAAACAGCAGTGGTACCAGATCTTTACCCCTTTTTGCAGAGTTGCTGTGATAGCCTGGGAAGTTAACAGCTCAGTTCATTCTGACTATTCAGGCTTCATACATTCCATCAGAACAAAACATGTTTGCAGACAAGATCAGCAGGACCAGGACAGACTCACATGAATAGAAGCTTAATCCTGGGGTCCCTTAAGAATTGATCTAACTGTGGAAAACACCTCATGTAGATCTGCTTGTCTCCTTTCAGAACAGACAGTTAAAGAAATTCTGCTCCAGGATTCCTTGAATTCATGCTTGGAAGACAGATGCTTTTCTGATTCCCATGGCAGAGAATGTCCATGTATATTTTTCCACCTTTTGCACTGATACCAGGGTTGTTCTAAAGATCCAGAAGAACTCTCCTAAAGGCTGTTGTGTTGACTTCCTTTGAGCCAAGGCTCCAGTGGCATTTTCATTTTGGCCAAGGGCAATTACTGCAAGCTTCCCAACAGGTTGGATTTACTCTCAAGTCAGGGGGAGTTTGATACTCCCCAGCCTACAGAAACTTCAGGTGACTGCCTGGATAATGGAAGTTTGATACTTGTTAGGCACCTTTAATTCTAAGGACATGTAGCAGATACTGAAAGAGATGACAAAACCTGCTACTAGAAAATTTTATATTTGTAAGTGGAAGGGCCGGTCAAAGAACCCCCCCCCCCCCCATGTTTCTAATAATGGCCAGGATACAGTTTTTGAAAGGATATTACATACTCATCCATCTAGGAAGCAGGTGGTTCCTCCTTGGGATGTAAACTTTATTTTTGAGAAGCTTATTCTCTGTCCATTTAAACCAGCTCATGAGAACGAACTGAGGTCCTTAACTTGGAAGACCGTTTGTCATTGTTCTGACATCTGTTAGAAGAAAATCTGTGTTATAAGCTGTTATGGTTAGTCCACCCTACTTTGTTTTCCACAGGGACAGGTCTTCTTTGAGAACAAATCTTAATTTTATGCCTAAAGTGATCTCAGTGATCTGAAGTAGTTAACTTCATTTTATCTGCAACCTGTAGGTATTCGGATCCATATCGGATCCAAGCCGGCAACTTTTTTTCTAGCATCTGCTCCGAGCTCCTCCCTACCCATAATGCACTACCATCTCATACCTTCCCTCAGATCTCGTTTGCCGCGCCAGTAGAGTGCATTGTGGTCTCCTTCGCTCTGAGCTCAGGGAATAGTAAGTTTATTAATACTTAGTCTTAGTGTGTCTGAGTTGATGGTTTCCCTTCCTCCCCCACTAGTATATCACTTGTTCATCGGTTAGTTAAAAAAAAAAAATGTTTTTGTTGTAAAACTCTGTAGAGTTGTTGTTAGGCCTGCCCTTCCGCTACGTGTGTTTTGTGTGTGGTGATTTTGTAGGTAGTGGTGTTTTTGGTGCATGACCATGGCTGATCAACCAAAATCTGTATTTAAGAAATAACAGGGTGTGGCCATAAGCTCCCCCAGCTGATGGTCACACTCTGTGTGTTATTTGTTTGGAAGTGTCACATCTGTCGCCACAATGTGCAGTCCGCACTGGGTTCAGTCCTAGAGCCCTCAGGGATCGGAAGGCCAAATTGGTAGCTAAAGGTCTTCTTCCTGCATCTATGCTGGAATCTGCCACGGCCTTGGTACCTAGTACTGAACTTCCCACCCAGACAGGGACTCAGGCTCCCACTTGGTGCTGGGTCAAGCAAGGAAAAAGCTACAGTCAGTGTAACTGACAAAGGGAAGGACAGAGAAATGCGCAAGGAGGATAGGGACAAGAAAAGGGATAGACCTTGCAAGAGATCCCTAGACAGGGAACTCTTCCTTGGTCCCCCTTCTAAGTCCATAAGGCCAGATGTTCATCGTGTTTCACTGTTGCAACACTTGGGTTATCTTGCTGGCAGGCTACCCGCAGTTGGCCAGAGTTTCAAAGTCTGGGTCCGGCATTGGTTGCTGTCGCCTCTTCCCTGACGTCAGTGCGCCAGGGGTATAAAAGATGCAACCGACGCCATTTTCTTCAGTCTTTCTTGCCGTGTGGTGCCCAAAGCAAAAGCAGTTCGCAAGTGCCAGTCGGCCGACTCCTGAGATTTTCGAAATCGAGTTTCAGAACCGAAGTCTTCAATAAAGCTAAGTACCCCATTGAAACTTTTTCTTGCTTCAGACTGATGTCAGTAAAAGTTAACAATTGTATTTCTTGTGGGAAGCAAATACCTCATAAGGGCTTTCACTCTTACTGTATTCCTTGCCTATGCCCTGACCACGATGTCACTAGTTGTCGGTTTTGTGCTAGATTCAACAAACGCACTATTAAGCATCGGTTTGAGTTTGCTTCACATTACTTTGGCCAGAGGTTTAACTATATAATGCCGTCGGAACAACCGACGACCGGAATTCATAAAAAACACAGACAAGGAAAAGGACAGGCATCCGAGGTCCAAAACGGACGACGAAGCCTCTTCTAGGCCAGTCGCCATTTCACTGGTTCTCAGTGAGGTGCTTTCGCAGCCCCTGACACCTGCTACCTCAGAGCTGCAGGCCGTAACCGACTCCCACGTGGAGACACCTAGGCCTCTGGAAACTCAAGGTATTGGGCCTGCGGAAACGATTCCCTCATGGGTCCGGAGTCACTGTGCAGGCATCGGCTTCTGAGGGTGTTTTCAGACCTTCACAGCTTACTATTAAGTTCTCTGCAGCAGCCAAGGCAAAGTCAAAATCACCATTAAAGACAAGAAAACAAGTACAGCATTCTCCAGGACAGTCATTCATGCCAGATGCTTAAAATGGCCGAAGATTTAATTACTTTGATCAGGGGTTCCCATCCCCCTCCTGATAAAAGGCCTAGGCAAGACACTGACTGATTCCTCTGACCAGGTTTCTATTTCCTCTGATTCCTCTTCTGATCAGGGATACTCTCTCCCTCCCTATGAGGATTCTGATGCAGAAAAATCTATACCTTCAGCCTCTCCACCTGAGGATTATTCTTTTGGGGAAACCCTGCACACCAGGAGGGAGTATTTCCATTGGGAGAGCCAAGATTATTCGGAATCCAAGAAAAGGCTCAGAGATTTTCTTTTACTGCCTCAGCACAGGCCCCTGGCTCTCCCCTCTGTGCTTGATATTGTTGATGATGTTTTCTCTGAATCCAGTCTGTCTCCTGATTCTTTACCCCCTGCACCAGTCAAGCCAGACAGGTACTACAGGGTCCCTGACTCTCATAAATTTCTTTACAAAAACCCTGCTGCTGACCCAGAAACTATTTTTTAGGGCCCCAAAGGGGTTAAGGCTTCTACTGCAAAAAATCCTGTTCCCTCTGATAGAGATTCTAGAGCTCTGGATAGATGGGGGGAAAAGTTTACACTTCTGCTACTTTGGCTGTAAGGGCTTTAAACTGCCAGTTTCACATGCTTAAATATCAACAGTACCCCATCTCTTTATTAAAACAGAAAATGCTTACAAACTCAAAGTCCAGACACTAAGGAAATGCAGGATTTACTACATGCAGCTGAACAGGTGGGAAAGCATACTCTGCAATGTGATTTTGATTCATTAGAGGCTTCTTGTAGAGCCGCAGTTACAGGCTCTGTCATTCGAAGGCATACTTGGTTAAAAGAACAAAGTTTACCTGAACATGTTAAAGTGAAATTATTGGATGCTCCACTATAGCATGATAATTTATTTGGTGTTAAGACAGAATAAGTGTTAAAGAAAATGGAGGATAAAGCAAAATCAATGCAAACAGTGAAGGATTTCTTACAGGTTCAACCACCTAGGTTTAGCAGAAACTGGCCTTCAAAAAATTGGTCCTTTCCGGTGTCAGACAGGCCACAAAGAGGCAGATACAGACGCCCAAGAGGCAGATCTCAGCCCCAAGGCTCCTACAGACCTAAACAATGGGGTGCTTCAGCCCCCAAAGGAGGAGAAGACAAATCACAACCTTATAGGAAACGGTCCAAATGACTTCCCTCTACAGATGCCAAGCACTTACCTTTTGGCAGCACCCTTAGGGGGAAAGCTAGCACTTTTCTTACAAAATTGGCACATAATCACCCAGGACAAATGGGTACTGAACATTGTTTCTCAGGGTTGCAGGTTCCACTTCACACCCTTCCAGAATCAAAGGGTATGCTGGACCTGCCACAAAACCAATGGGCAGAGGCACAAAAACAAATTCCTGCCCTCATGGATATGGGAGCTATTCGGAGAGTACCACATCAAGAACAGAGGCAAGGATTTTACTCAAGACTTTTCCTGGTACCCAGGAAGGACAAAGCATGGAGACCAGTACTGGACTTGTCAATCCTAAATACCTTTCTGGATGTTCAAAAATTCAGAATGTTAATACTTCAGCAACTTCTACCCATGCTAGGCAAGAAAGCTTGGCTAGTTACTTTGGACCTCAAGGAGGCATACCTGCATGTACCAATCAGACAATCTTGCAGAAGATACCTCAGATTTATAGCTGGCTCAATGCATCACCAATTCTCTGCACTGCCCTTTGGCTTATCTACTGTGCCCAGGGTCTTCACGAAATGCCTGGCACCAGTAATTGCATTTTGCAGACAAAAAGGAATTCAAATATATCCATACTTGGACGACTGCCTTATTCAAGCAGAGAGCAAGGACATTCTGCTAAAACATCTAGCGTTTGTAAAAAGATTACTAATCTGCCTAGGATACACAGTAAACGAAAAGAAATCAAAACTAGTGCCCTCTCAAGAGGTAATATTCCTGGGTGCAAGCTTAAATACAACTGCCCAGATGGCTTATCTCACGCCAGACAAGCAAAGGCAACTGACTCATTACTTTCAAATGATGACAACAAAGACACAGCTCCCTGCAAGAACAATTCTGCAGGCCCTGGGCTTCATGGCATCCTGCATTCTACTAATTCCATATGCAAGACTGCATATGAGGAAATTACAATGGTATCTAAAAAGTATTTGGACTCAACATTGCCAAAGCCTGGAAACAATAATAACTCTAATTCCCTGCCTTCAACAGGAGTTTCGATGGTGGTCCCATGCCTGTCACCACAACAAGGGACAGCCTTTCGCATTACCCATAGCCAGGCAGACAATAACAACGGATGCATCTGATTACGCCTGGGGGGCACACATGGCGGGAAAATGTATTCAGGGCACATGGCCCAAGGAACAGATGCATCTTCACATCAACCAAAAAGAGATACTAGCTGTACAGAATGCTCTGACAGCTTTCAAGGATCTACTACATCCAGGACAACTATTACTAAAGACGGACAATACCACAGTTATGTGGTACATAAACAAGTAAGGGTGCTCACATTCCTACCCCCTCTGCAAGCAAGCCATGACTTTGTGGAATACAGCACTGACCTGTCAGGTACATCTGCAGGCACAATTCCTGCCAGTGCCAGAAACAAAAACACACTGGCAGACGAACTAAGCAGAAATCTCATGGATCCTCACGAATGGAAACTAAATCCACAGGTCTTCAGCATGATAACAAGGAAATGGGGACGCCCAGACATAGATCTTTTTGCCTCACCTTACAGCTGCCAACTACAAAAATTCTGCACAAGAACTTTTCACCCACAAGCATGGAAAGTGAATGCTCTATCATTCAGCTGGAAAACCCTGACAGTTTATGCCTTTCCTTCACTGCCTCTTCTTCCCAAGGTGCTCCTAAAAGTCAGACAAGAGAAGCCAAAAATGATCCTGATTGCCCCAGACTGGCCACGCCAGCACTGGTACCCAATCGTAAAGACCTTGTCTCAAGGCCCAGCCTGGCCTTTACCTCAAATTCCTCATCTTAGTGACCACCTTATCACCTTCATCATAAAACATAAACTGACGTGTACAAACCTCCCCATATATAAGCTAGTTAGAAACAAGAAGAAATTTGTTCTTGAACAATTTCTAGCAGAACTTAAATCCTGTAACTGGTCCATGCTAAAAACACTCCCCATCGACGAGAGTGTTACATACTTTAATGACACATTCCTTAAAATATTGGACTCTCATGCACCTAACCGATCCATCAGAGCCAAAATCAGGATTGCACCTTGGCTAAAGATACCAAATCTAAAATTAAGCTCAGAGACCAGGCCTGGGTAAAGTGGTGTACCACCAAAGAACCCCTAGATCGCATCAAATTTCAGCAGCTTAGAAACTCAACAAAAGCAGATACTACCCGAGATAAAAATAATTATTTCCGTCATCTCCAGGACAAACACCAAAATAATCCAAAGAAGTTTTGGGCAGGTTTTAATAACCTCCTTTATTCTGGGAAATCAACTACCCCTACCCCGGAAAAGCTTATAGGTAAAGATCCTGAAGTAATAGCTAACTCCTTTAACTCTTTCTTCACTGAGACCGTTCAGGCACTAGCCAGTCAGTTACCTACTTCTTCCACCTCCTTAACCAGTCCTACTGGAAAAAATCTACCCGCCTTTAGTCTTCAACCAATATCCACCTCCTATATTAGAACTCTATTAAAGAAACTCAAACCATCCACCCTATCGGCTGATCGTCTCCCAGCCAAATACCTACAACTAGCATCTGACGTAATTGCCTATCCCATCTCAATCCTGATAAATAGAACTATCACTGAGGCCACCATTCCCTCAATCTGGAAAATATCATACGTCATCCCACTTCACAAGGGAGGCGCCTCTACGGAAACATCGAACTATAGACCTATAGCAATATTGTTGCCTATAGCAAAAATTATGGAAAGGTGTGCTCACAAGCAACTCCTACACTACCTTACCCTAAATAATCTTCTGTCAAAAACTCAACATGGGTTTCGCCCTCATCATAGTACTACCACTGCCCTCCTTTCCTTTGTTGATTCAGTAAACAACAATCGGAACAACAAATTAATTACTTCTGCTCTCTTTCTTGACTTGTCAAAAGCCTTTGACATGGTCAATCACCAACTATTGCTCCACACCCTTAAAACCCTTCACCTCAATAACCTAGCCCTACGTTGGTTTAATGCTTACCTTTCTGGTAGACAAGCAGTCCAGTGGCAAAGCACACTATCTCACTTGCTACCAAATACCATAGGAGTTCCCCAAGGCTCTATACTTGGTCCCCTTCTCTTCTCTGTATTCGTAAACGACCTACACTCAGTCATCCCCAAAGCCACCTGCATTCAATATGCAGATGACTCCACCCTGATCTGTTCTGATGTCTCTCTCCATAATCTCCAAGTAGTCACCCAACACTGTTTTGCGGCAGTTGAAAAATGGTTTTCTGAACGGAAACTCATTCTAAATCCCATAAAAACTAAGCTACTTCTAATCTTCCCCACTTCTGGAACCCCCTTAGGCCTAAATCCACCACATTCTAATAATACGATCTTTCATGTTCAATCCATCAACGGCACCATCATCGAGCCTGTCACCAACACCAAACTACTAGGTGTTACTATTGACCACAAGCTCAAATTCGATGTTCACATTAGTCAAACTATTAAGACAGTAAACAAGAAGCTAGGTTCCTTGTACAGAATCAAGAACTTTCTTACTCCGTATACCAAACTAACTATAGCACGGTCACATCTTCTCTCCACCCTACTGTATGCCTCCCCTGTCCTATCCTTCCTCAATAAAAATGAGCTCAACAAACTCTCAGTTGTCTATAACCATATCGCTAGATTTGTCACTGGTTCACCTTACCGTACTCATCACTGCCACAACCTAAAGAAACTTGAATGGTTAGAATTACCTAACCTTCTTAAATTCAACCAACTTACGGAAGCATTTAAAATAATTAAGGAACCAGAAAAAAAACCCTCTCTGAACAAACTCCTGACCCCTTACTCCAACCTTAACTGCCTCTGATCTTATAATAGTGTCCTGGTACAAACCATGAAATCAAATAACTCAGGAGGTGATGCTATCTACGCCAATTCTATTGGAAGGCTCTGGAATTCCCTTCCTAATAACCTAAGACTGACAAATTCCCTCAGCCAGTTTAAAACTAGTCTCAAGTCACTACTTAAGGCCCACTGGCTATGCCCTTGTGACAATCCTGACTGACCATATAACTGCCTACTACCCACACACAATTATCTAAAGGACTCTCCACCTTAAATCTCTCTAGATCCCTTTAAACCTATTCTCTAAACACATTGGCTCCTCATAGACGCCCCCCCCCCCCCCCCGTATAACCATAGAATTTGGCCTGTGAATGATCATATATCCTTCTCCCTGGTGATCTAAAGCTCAAACCTCATTACTTATTAACCTACCTGTATATCTGGGTATTTACTCATCATGTATTTGTGGAATTTAATAGAGTGTAATTGTAATTGAGTATCTCTGAACTTTGTATACTATTGTTGCTGCTTATGTTGTTTATGTACTGTTGTTTCTTTTCATATGTGGAGCTTTTCTCCCCGGGTCTCTGCTGAAAAGGGATATGTATCCAGTCGGACTAACCCGGTAAACAAATGTAAAATAAAATAAAATAAATAAATCTTCTGACTCAATAAAATCAGATTCTGCACAGTCAACTCAGAACCTTAAATCTGGCTGCATGGCAGATAATATAGCCACTCAGACCACACCTCTCTCTAAAGCTGTTATGGATGTCATTTCGGAAGCCAGGAGGCCCAGCACTAGGAAATCTTACGCAGAAAAATGGAAGCGATTCTGTGCTTGGAACCAGGCACAAGGACTCAAACCACTTGTTCTAAATATTCCTCAGATTTTACAATACCTAACTGAGATGCTGGACAAAGGCCTATCCTTTTCATATATTAAGATCCATGCCTCTGTCATTTCAGCTCATTACAATACAGAACCGCCTATTTTTTCACATCCACTACTAAAACAGTACCTCAGAGGGGCAAAAAACGTAAGACCCCCAAGGAGAGCACCAATACCTACTTGGGACCTCAATTTTGTTTTAGAAAAACACACTCTGCCTCCTTTTGAGCCAGCCAGCACTGCTGATATAAAATTCTTATCATGGAAAACTGCTCTGCTCCTAGCAATAACCAGCAAGAAGAGTCTCAGAGTTACAGGCATTAATGGCAGTGGAACCTTTCATCATTTTTCATCAGGACAGGGTCTCACTGAGGACAAACCCAACATTTATGCCAAAGGTGATTTCCAGTGTGGCTCTTAACCAAAACTATTCATTTGCCAACTTTCTATCCAAATCCCCAGAATAAGGGGGAGAGACTTCTGCACACTTTGGACATACACAGACAGCTGCGATTCTACTTGGACAAAACAAAAGCTTTCAGAAAAACTGAGCAACTGTTTGTAGCTTATGCTGCAGGATCACAAACAAAGCCCATCTCAAAGCAGACAATTTCAAAATGGATAGGACACTGCATTTGCTTCTGCTATGCACAACATGGCAAATCAGTGCCTAAGGGCATTAGGCTACATTCTACCAGAGCAGCAGCCACTTCAGCAGCCTTTCTCAGAGGAGTACCAACCAAAGACATTTTAGAAGCTGCAACCTGGAGTTCAGTGCACACTTTCACCAAGCACTACCACTTACCTCTTTACTCTAAATCCAGAGCAGGCTTTGCCACTGCAGTTCTGCAGGGCCTGGTAGCCTCTCCTAACCTTATTTAGGACCAGCTACCCAACCACAACTTTGGGATTCTACCCAAGTGTAATGACTGCAACAGTGAAACACGATGAACATAGTACAGTTGTGTACCTACCATAAATGTAGATGTTCGAGTGTATTCACTGTTGCAGTCCAGGTTACCCACCCACCATCCCCCTTTTCTATGCTGGGACTGTACTGTACTTCTCAATTCTATACAACCTATGTGGTGTATTTGCTTGTAGATGAAGGAAATTTACAACATGCATGCTTTTTGGCATACTTTTTTACAGCCTTCCTATTTGAGGGCACCTGACATCTGAGGCAAAAAAAACTGAAGAAAATGGTATTGGTTGCATCTTTTATATACTCCTGGCGCACTGACGTCAGGGAAGAGGCGACAGCAACCGACGCCGGACCTAGACTTTGGAACACTGGCCGACTGCGGGTAGTCTGCCAGCAGGGTAACCCAAGTGTAATGACTGCAACAGTGAATACACTCAAACATTTACATTTATGGTAGGTACACAACTGTACTTTTCTCCACGGCTCTGGTCTCCTTGTTTTTCACCGGAGCTGTTGGAACCTTTGGATCCTAGGCCTTCCTCACCCTCACTGTACAGACCAGCCAGATCTGAGTCGGTGGCTTCTTCGCGATCGACTCTGAGCTTATCAGACTTAGACATGGACAGGATGATGCAGAGATTCATTCAGACCCAAATACAGATGGGGAGTCTTGCCAGGCCCCTCTCCCTCCGGAGGGGGGACCTCCATGCCCTTTTTCCGCCCCATCTCTCCTTCCACAATCCATGCTTTGGCTTCGGGGCTGTTGGATCCGAGAATTTTTGGAGCTGGTAGCTCTGCTCTGACGGTTCCTCCAACCTCGACTCTGGCTGTTACCTTGAGCCGAATGACTCTCGGAGCTGCGGACAGGGAGTATGACCCGAGGGAGTGGATTCTTCAGCTCTGCCTTTTTTTGGATCCGACACGTTTCCTCGGACCTCAGGCTGCCCTTGCTTTGGCTCCGGTCCCTGCTTCGGATCCGGGGAGGGCTTCTTCCTTGCTGGGTGCCAAGGAAATATGCTCTCCTTCGGCCTTGGAAGTGGTGGAGAGGGTTCTCTCCCAGGGATTGAGACCCCAGCCCATCCCCTCGGATTCCACCCAGCACCTCTGGATTTGGCGATGACTCCCTTCATCCTGTCTCAAGGACAGCCCCTGTCAGAAGATCCCCAGGTTATTTCCCCTGAGGAACCCCCTGCGTTTCACCAGTCCTCTTCTGAGAGTCCCACTGAAGAGGGTCACGTAAGCGCAAGTGCAAAAGGAGGCACTTGGACTCCCCCGAGTCCTTCATTAAGGACACTGACTTAGATGAAGGAGAAGGTTCCCCCAGGTCACCTCCCGAAGTAGTCTCCTTTGGAGAAATCATGGAGATCCTCCGCCAGAGGGGAGGTTGGTCATCCCCAAAACCTTCTGGGGATGTCTGTGTTCCTGGAGGCCTTTGGCACTGGCCCATCTACATCCTGGGTGTCCCCGCCAGCGGACCCCTTGGTGGATCTTATCACCACGCGGGCATGGAAGGAGCCTGACACTGTAGAGCCCATCCCCAAATGCCCCGACAAAATGTTATCTCCCCCTTCTGACAGACAACCTTGGTCAAAAGGAGCCCCAGTTGATGGCATGTTGGTCACAGCAGCACCAAGAAGGAACAAGCACAAGAGAGTTCCTCAGTCCACCCTCCAGACCAGGAGTCCAGGTCAGTGGATAGGTTTGGGAAGCGCGTTTATTCCTCAGTGACCGTTTCAATCCGTACGCTGAACTGTTTGGCACATGTGATCCAGCTTCAGCAAGACCTTGCATCGGAATTCGCTGAGTCGGCCCCAGAGTCTTTATCGCCGCAGGACAAACAGTTCTCTGTGAAAATGTCTACTATGACGTCAGTCTCAAACATGTCTATGCAGCTCCTTTCCCATGCCATGGAAGGAGCAGCTAGGGTGGCTGGGGCAGGCACAGCCATGAGGCGTCATGCCTGGCTCAGGTTGTGTCAGTTCGCGGACCCTTTCAAGGCATTGTTTATTAATGCTGCCTACGACGGTTCTTCCCTTTTCGGGAAGACAGTATGTAACACACTTGTCCAGAGTGAAAAGGACAGGAAGACTGTCTGCTGTTGGGATCCGCTTCTCTAACCCTCAGCGGTCCTTTTCTAGGAATCAGAGGGCAAAAGAAGATGTGGTTCCGAAAATCTCAGTTTTTCCGGGATTCTCAGGACAACTATTCCCCCAGAGACAGAGGGGTACAGGATCGACGCCGACCCAGAGGTAGAGGGGGTCTCAGGAATTTTGGGTCTGGGGAACCCCTTTCTGATAGACCCGGTCAGCAGCCCTGAGGGGGTTGCCAGGCTGTCATACTCTGATCGCAGTCGGGGGGAAATTATCCTTGCACCCAGCGGCGTGGGAGTCCATTACGACATTTCGCTGGGTGTTACAGATTATATCCAGAGGGATGTCCTTCAAGGTAGCATCTGCAGTCATAACAAATGGGTTGTCCTGTCATCAGGCAGCCCTTCGGTCGGCCGGATTCCAAAGTCTGGGTCCGGCTTCGACTGATGTCGCACTTCACCCGACGTCATCTCTGCTGGTCTTCGGGTATAAAGGCATCAGCCGATGCCATTTTCCTCAGTCTTTCTTGCCGCGTGGCGCCCGAAGCAGAAGCTGTTCGCAAGTGCCGGTCGGTCAGATCCAGAGATTACTACTACCGAATACTACTTCGAAGACTTCTAAAAGCTAAGTACCCGTTGGGGACTCTTTCTTGCCTCAGCCGATGTCAGAAAAAGTCAATAACTGTTTAACTTGTGGGAAACAAATACCTCATAAAGATTTCCACTCTTACTGTCTGCCTTGCTTAGGCCCAAACCACGACGTAGCAGCCTGTTCGGCCTGTGCTTCCTTCAACCGACGAACGCTTAGGCGTCGGTCGGAATTTGCTGAACAGTTTTTCGGCTCAGATTTTGCGTACATTATGCCGTCGGATCCTCCGACTTCCCAAATTGTTAAAAACGCAAAGAAAAAGACCGACACTCGCGGTCCGCGGTTTCGGCCGAAACCACGGTTTAGCAAGTCGCGAGTGTCTCGGTTTCGGCGAAACCGAGAATACCGGTCAATCTTCAGCCGAATCCATGACTACTACTGAGGCTCCTGCTACCTTAGTTGAATCGGCCTCAGAAGTTTTGCCTACTACTGTGGTTCCTAGTGATTTATCAGACACCATCCCTTTGGATGTCTCTACCCCAGCACGTGGTGCTGCTAGGCCTCCTGCAGCCATATCTATTAAGGCCTTTGCCAGGGCTAAAGCAGCCAAAACTGTTAAATCAGTGCCTGTTAAGCCCCCCTCACACAGGCCCACTTCTAGTTCACAAATGCTTACTCTGGCAGAGGATTTAATATCCTTAATTAGGGGATCCCAATCTCACCCAGACAGGGCCTCTCAGCCACCAGAAAAGAGATCTAGAGCAGAGCCCCGAGCCAGTGTCCTCTGATGATTCTGCGGATGACTCAGACATTACAGACCAGCCAGAGGCTCCTTTGTCTACATATGAAGATTCCGATGCTGAAGAATCCATTCCATCTGCCTCTCCGCCAGAGGAATTTTCCTTTGGGGAAACCTTACATGCCATGAGAGAACAATTCCAATGGCAGGGACAAGATTTCTCAGATTCAAGAAAAGGCTTAGGACATTTCTGCACTTACCACAACATAGGCCCTTAGCTATACCTCCAGTACTGCCTGTTGTGGATGATGCATTTAATGATGTTTGCACTGCTCCTGATACTTTACCTCCAGCCCCTGCCAAACCAGATAGATTTTACAGGGTGCCAGACACTCATCACCACCTATACAAGGCCCCACTTGCAGATCCTGAGACTATATCCCAGGGGCCTAAGGCAGTAGCCTCGACCTCAGCAAAAAACCCTACTCCTCCTGAAAGGGAATCCAGGTCCTTAGAGAGATGGGGAAAAAAGTTTACACCTCTGCTACTCTCTCAGCTAGAGCTTTAAACTGTCAGTTTCATATGATCCAATACCAAGAGTTTATGCTTGATCAGTTAACTAAGAAGCTGTCCTCTGATGACTCCTTAGATAAGAAATATGTTTTAGAAATGGTGAATAACATCCAACAGGTTAGTAACCATTCTTTAAAATGTGGCTATGATGCACTGGAGGCTTCATTTAGATCAGCCATGACTGGCACAGTGATAAGAAGACATGCATGGTTGAAAGAACAGGTCTTGCCGGATCATGTTAAAGCAAAGCTGTTAGATGCTCCTATAGATAAGGCCAGTCTATTTGGTACACCTGCTCAGCAAGTAATGAAGAAAATGGAAGAAAAGGCAAAATCTGTACAAACAGTTAAGGATTTCTTACAGGTTCAGCCCCCAAGGTTTAGCAGGAACTGGCCTGCCAAAAATTGGTCCTTTCCAGACTCCTCAAAATCTCAAAGAGGCAGGAATAGACACTCTAGAGGCAGAAATCAATCCAGAGGAGGTGCCTACAGAGGACGACAGTGGCAAGGCAATAACCGAAGCACAGACACAACCACTGCCACTACAACAGGACAATCACAGTGACTTGGCTCTAACACCGCCTACCAGGGAGCAAATAGCAGCACCTTTAGGCGGAAAGTTAGCCTTATTTTCGAAAAATTGGCACTGTATCACAAAAGACAAGTGGATTTTGCAAACCATAGACCAAGGCTACAGGTTCCACTTCCACACCTTACCAGTAAAAGAGGAATGCCAAACCTACCTCCAAATCAAAAACAGAAGCTCTAAAGCAGATAGCAGAATTAACAAAGATGAGAGCTGTGGAAAGAGTACCAATAACAGAACAGGGCAAAGGATTCTACTCCAGACTCTTCCTAGTACCAAGAAAAGAGAAAAGTTGGAGACCTATTCTCGACCTGTCCGTCTTAAACACATACATCATTGTCCCAAAATTCAAAATGCTGACCCTACAGCAACTTCTTCCCATGCTGGGCAAGGAGTGTTGGCTGGTAACTCTAGATCTCAAGGAGGCATACCTGCACGTCCCCATACGACCAAATTGCAGAAGATACCTCAGATTTCTTGCAGGATCAGAGCATTATCAATTCTCAGCATTGCCCTTTGGCTTATCTACTGCGCCTAGAGTATTTACAAAATACCTGGCATCAGTAATCGCTCACTGCAGGCTACAGGGAATACAAATTTATCCATACCTGGACGACTGCCTGTTACAAGCGGACAACAAAAGCAAGCTGACAACAGATCTACAAAGAGTCATTTGCTTACTACAAGCCCTGGGATACACAGTCAATTTACAAAAGTCAAGACTGATACCATCCCAAACAAGAACATTCTTGGGTGCGGATTTGGACACAGTAAAACAAATGGCATTCCTAACTGCAGAAAAACAAAAACAACTCCCTCTTTACTTCTTGGCATTAACAAAGCAGAACAAACTAACAGCAAGAAAAGTACTGCAGGCCTTGGGCTTCATGGCATCATGCATAATCTTGGTCCCACATGCCAGACTGCATATGAGAAAGCTACAGTGGTACCTAAAGAATTTATGGTCTCAACACAGGCACAGCTTAGAAACCGAATCCCACTAATCCCATGCCTGAAACAGGAGTTCCTATGGTGGGCTCAAACATGCCAGTCAAACCCAGGCTTACCCTTCCACAACTTTCAAGCAAGCCAAACCATCACAACGGACGCCTCAGACCTAAGCTGGGGGGCGCACATGTTGGACAAATGCATACAAGGATTGTGGACTCAAGACCAGCTGCACCTGCACATAAACCAAAAAGAAATGCTGGCAGTAAAACTAGCAGTACAGAAATTCAGACCATTCCTCAAAGAAGGCCATTTAATGATAAGGACAGACAACACCAGAGTCATGTGGTACATCAACAAACAAGGAGGCACTCATTCATACCCCCTATGCAGAATGACTCTGGACCTTTGGAATATGGCTCTGAGCTACAACATCCAGTTACAGGCAATGTTTGTGCCGGGAAAAGAAAACACCCTAGCAGACATGTTAAGCAGAACCACCTCGGATGCTCACGAATGGATGCTACACCCGGACATCTTCAAGGCCATCACAAAGAATTGGGGAATGCCACAAATAGATCTATTCGCATCCCCACTCAATCACCAGCTCAAAAAATTCTGCATAAGGACATGCCACCCACTTGCATGGAAGGTGGACTCTCTATCCTTCAGTTGGAAAGGCCTGACAGCATATGCATTTCCACCTCTTCCTTTGATGCACAAGGTACTACTGAAAATCAGAGGAACGTCCAAGGATAATCCTGATAGCTCCGAATTGGCCAAGACAACACTGGTACCCATTGCTGAGGAGCATATCTCGGGGGAGAATGTGGTCAATACCCCTGATGCCTTTGATGTTAACTCAGAACAACTACAACATCATGCACCCAAACCTAAAAACATTGCAACTGACTGCCTGGAACATCACATAGCAGCAACTAACCCAGACCTATCCCAGAGGGTTAAAGACATTATCCTTGAAGCCCGCAGACCTTCAACAAGAAGGAACTATGCAGGAAAATGGAAAAGGTTTGTCATTTGGAGTACTGAAAGAGGAAAAGATGTGTCGAACATAGATATTGCTAACATCCTGGAGTACTTGGCAGAGCTTCTACATACAGGCCTGTCTTATTCCTCCATCAAGATACATGCATCAGCTATTTCAGCAGAATACAGCTTCGATCCACCTGTCTTTTCGCATCCTCTACTCAGGCAGTTCCTCAGAGGGATCAAGAATGTAAAACCTCCTAGGAAACCACCATTACCAGCATGGGACTTGAACTTTGTGCTAGAAAAATTGACACTCCCTCCATTTGAACCAGCAGCAACAGCAGATCTTCAACACCTATCATGGAAAACTGCTTTCCTACTGGCAATTACTTCAGCAAGGAGGGTTTCGAACTACAGGCCTTAATGGCAGTACAACCCTTCCTAATCTTCCATCAAGATAGGGTCTCCATGAGAACTAATCCTACATTTATGCCTAAGGTGGTATCCAGAGTGTCTTTAAACCAGGCAATCCACCTACCTACCTTCTTTCCCAATCCACAGAACAGGGGGAAAGACTGCTGCATACCTTGGATGTACATAGACAGTTACGCTACTACCTGGACAGAACCAAAGGTAACAGAAAAACTGACCAGCTTTTAGTAGCCTATGCAACAGGAAGGGAAGGAAAAGCAATTTCCAAACAGACAATCTCCAAATGGATAGGAAATTGCATAAGATTCTGTTACTCCTACCATGGAAAACCAATTCCACAGAACATAAGACCTCATTCTACAAGGGCTACAGCCACTACCACAGCTTTCTTACGAGGAGTGGCAACCAAGGACATTATTGAGGCGGCTACTTGGACCTCCGTGCATACATTTGCCAAGCATTATAATTTACCTCTATACTCTAGATCCCGAGCAGGGTTTGCCACTGCTGTACTGCAAGGGATCCTAACTACACCATAATTTTTCTTCCTCCACCCCTAGTTGGCTATGGTATTCTACCCATTTGTTATGACTGCAGATGCTACCTTGAAGGACATAGTACAGTTTTGTACCTACCATAAATGTAGATGTCCGAACAGGATAGCATCTGCAGTCAGGATTACCCACCCTCCTTCCCTCTGTGGTACTCCTAGGGTATTTACCCCTATTAGCTAGCTGGGGAGTCTCTTATGGTGTATTTGTTTGTATATATGTACATACATGCTTATTTTTTGTGTTTGCCTTCTACTTTTTTGGAAACATTGGCATTTATCCAAAATTTAGCTTTCCAAGAGGGCAACTGGCATCTGGGGCAAGAAACACTGAGGAAAATGGCGTCGGCTGATGCCTTTATACCCGAAGACCAGCAGAGATGACGTCGGGTGAAGTGCGACATCAGCCGAAGCCGGACCCAGACTTTGGAATCCGGCAGACCGAAGGGCTGCCTGACGACAGGACAACCCATTTGTTATGACTGCAGATGCTATCCTGTTCGGACATCTACATTTATGGTAGGTACAAAACTGTACTTTACACTATCCCATTTGTTGCCCCTCCAAATGTTCCAAAACACCTCCCGGATGTTCCACCCGCTCACAGGGGAGGCCACAGCTCTAGAGGTTTCAAAGTTGCTTCTCAAATGAGCCATCGAACAAGTCCCCCCCCCCAACCAGTCCGGATCAGGCATCTACTCAAGGTTCTTTTTAGTGCCAAAAAAAGACTGGGGAACTCAGGCCGATTCTAGACCTGTCAACTTTGAACCTGCCTGTAGCCAAACAGGCACCCTACAGTCAATTCTACCTTATCTCCGAGAGTGCGACTGGATGTGCTCATTAGACCTCCAGGATGCTTACTACCACATCAAGATCCACAGAAGCTCCAGGAGGTTTCTGTGCTTCCGGCTGGGAGCCAGTCATTTTCAGTTCAGAGTCCTACCCATCGGTCTCAACACAGCCCCCAGGGTGTTCACCAAGGTAATGGCAGTTGTAGCGGCTCACCTGAGGCTTCAGGGTATTCATTTATTTCCTTACCTGGACGACTGGCTCTTCGCTGCGCCCAACAAGCATCTGCTTTGTCTGGCCTGAGACTACTTCATTCGGTTGGCAGATCTATTGGGGATTACAGTCAATGTTCAGAAATCCCATTTGCAAACAGTACAAGTTTTAGACTTCATTGGGGCATGGCTAGACACCTTGCAGATGAAAGCATTCTTAACTCCAGACAGGATTTTACACCTCAGGTGCCACATAGCTCAAATAGCGAACTTCAAGTCTCCAAAGGCGAGCAAGGATGTTCTTCGTGTTTCACTGTTGCAGTCACTACATTTGAGTTATCCTGCTGGCAGGTTGCCCTCAGTCGGCCTGAATTCCAAAGTCTTGGGTCCTGCATCAGTTGCTGTCGCCTCTTCCCTGACGTCAGGTCGTCAGGGGTATAAAAGATGCAAAAAACAGGAACAAAACGGCCAGCAAAGATCCCAGTTGCTCGAGCAGAAATGTGTAGCTGAGTCCAAAAATCAAGAACCACATAGGCAGTATAACCTTGTTTCTATCTAGTCCACACGCTAGAGTTAAAACTTTAAACAAAAAGGGACAATGTGTTACTGCTGTTACAAAAAGTTATGGCTACAATTCTAATGATATTATTAACACTTTTTTGAATGATGATTATGATTTTGGTTGTAATGCTGAGTTAAAAAGTGTGTACAGCGGGAAACTTCCTAGTGTTTCAACAGATTCTATAAAATCTAAAATCTTTTGTTGGGCAAAAAACTTTTTAACATTAAAAGCATTAAGATTGATAATGGATACTTAGAAAAATGTTTAAATTTACATATTGTACCTAAAGGACTGCGATTTTTTAAATTGCCTTTAGGGCTACCCTTTACTGATTCTGTGGTTCATGAATTCAACCATATGTTTGATAGTTTTGGCTTTGCATACATTAAATCATTTATAAAATTTAATGATGAAAAAATTGGAGGGCTATTAAATGAAATAGAACTTTTGAATGAAGAAATTGTACAGGATCCTAGCTTTGATTCATGGCAGGATTTATTTAATAAACAGTTCAGAACAGCAAATCATAAAGCCAGTGGTATTTATAATCGGAAATTGGATAAATTGGAAAGAGATTTAGACGCTTATAAGGCACACAGAGCTTATATATGGCCCCAGCCGAAAACCAGTAGGGAAGGTGTTTCTGAGTCTAACCAGTACCTAGATAAAGGTAGACCTAGAAGAGGGGAAGACGATTCAAATTTTCAGGAGGGAGATTTCATCAGGCACCAATACATCATGGAAGGATGTATTAAATACATTGGAGCTGCCACCAACTTCTAATGTTATAGATATAACCAAAGAGAATATATCCCCCTCTATAGGTGAAGAAATTACAGACAATATGCCTCTAGAGGTAACACCTACGAGTACTAGTCGAAATGTATCTATTCACACTTTTTCTGGATTTAAAGTGTATAATTTCACTGACATACATATTGCTCATGAGTTTTTCACGCTGTTTAGTAAGGGGATGAAATTCATCCCAACAGCACATTTTAACGTGGTTGACACGATTAAAGAAATTAAACTATACTGTCGTAGACTCCATTTAGCATTACAGTTTAGAGATGATACACACTATGGTACAACTAAAATGTTAGTAAGAAAAAGTGCCTACATTCCTATAACAAATCCACAAGTGGCTAACTTCGAAAGAATGGTCTGCAAAGACCTTCATAGGTTATATGGTAATATTCAGAGGGATTCCTGGTACTCTTCATTATTTTGTGACAACCTCACTGAAGGGGAGAGATTGTGTTTAGATCATGTGGTGGCCAATAGTGGTATCAGAATCATGAAGCCAGACAAAGGGGGTGGTCTGGTTATTTATGACACTATCAACTATTCCAAGGCCATCCATGATATTCTCTTCAACTCTGGGAATTATGAAGAGGTTTCCTGCTTTCTGCTTTCCTACTGGCAATTACTTCAGCAAGGAGGGTTTCGGAACTACAGGCCTTAATGGCAGTACAACCCTTCCTAATCTTCCATCAAGATAGGGTCTCCATGATGAAGTCCCATGCTGGTAATGGTGGTTTCCTAGGAGGTTTTACATTCTTGATCCCTCTGAGGAATCAGTTCAGAGTCCTACCCATCGGTCTCAACACAGCCCCCAGGGTGTTCACCAAGGTAATGGCAGTTGTAGCGGCTCACCTGAGGCTTCAGGGTATTCATTTATTTCCTTACCTGGACGACTGGCTCTTCGCTGCGCCCAACAAGCATCTGCTTTGTCTGGCCTGAGACTACTTCATTCGGTTGGCAGATCTATTGGGGATTACAGTCAATGTTCAGAAATCCCATTTGCAAACAGTACAAGTTTTAGACTTCATTGGGGCATGGCTAGACACCTTGCAGATGAAAGCATTCTTAACTCCAGACAGGATTTTACACCTCAGGTGCCACATAGCTCAAATAGCGAACTTCAAGTCTCCAAAGGCGAGCAAGGATGTTCTTCGTGTTTCACTGTTGCAGTCACTACATTTGAGTTATCCTGCTGGCAGGTTGCCCTCAGTCGGCCTGAATTCCAAAGTCTTGGGTCCTGCATCAGTTGCTGTCGCCTCTTCCTGACGTCAGGTCGTCAGGGGTATAAAAGATGCAAAAAACAGGAACAAAACGGCCAGCAAAGATCCCAGTTGCTCGAGCAGAAATGTGTAGCTGAGTCCAAAAATCAAGAACCACATAGGCAGTATAACCTTGTTTCTATCTAGTCCACACGCTAGAGTTAAAACTTTAAACAAAAAGGGACAATGTGTTACTGCTGTTACAAAAAGTTATGGCTACAATTCTAATGATATTATTAACACTTTTTTGAATGATGATTATGATTTTGGTTGTAATGCTGAGTTAAAAAGTGTGTACAGCGGGAAACTTCCTAGTGTTTCAACAGATTCTATAAAATCTAAAATCTTTTTGTTGGGCAAAAAACTTTTTAACATTAAAAGCATTAAGATTGATAATGGATACTTAGAAAAATGTTTAAATTTACATATTGTACCTAAAGGACTGCGATTTTTTAAATTGCCTTTAGGGCTACCCTTTACTGATTCTGTGGTTCATGAATTCAACCATATGTTTGATAGTTTTGGCTTTGCATACATTAAATCATTTATAAAATTTAATGATGAAAAAATTGGAGGGCTATTAAATGAAATAGAACTTTTGAATGAAGAAATTGTACAGGATCCTAGCTTTGATTCATGGCAGGATTTATTTAATAAACAGTTCAGAACAGCAAATCATAAAGCCAGTGGTATTTATAATCGGAAATTGGATAAATTGGAAAGAGATTTAGACGCTTATAAGGCACACAGAGCTTATATATGGCCCCAGCCGAAAACCAGTAGGGAAGGTGTTTCTGAGTCTAACCAGTACCTAGATAAAGGTAGACCTAGAAGAGGGGAAGACGATTCAAATTTTCAGGGAGGGAGATTTCATCAGGCACCAATACATCATGGAAGGATGTATTAAATACATTGGAGCTGCCACCAACTTCTAATGTTATAGATATAACCAAAGAGAATATATCCCCCTCTATAGGTGAAGAAATTACAGACAATATGCCTCTAGAGGTAACACCTACGAGTACTAGTCGAAATGTATCTATTCACACTTTTTCTGGATTTAAAGTGTATAATTTCACTGACATACATATTGCTCATGAGTTTTTCACGCTGTTTAGTAAGGGGATGAAATTCATCCCAACAGCACATTTTAACGTGGTTGACACGATTAAAGAAATTAAACTATACTGTCGTAGACTCCATTTAGCATTACAGTTTAGAGATGATACACACTATGGTACAACTAAAATGTTAGTAAGAAAAAGTGCCTACATTCCTATAACAAATCCACAAGTGGCTAACTTCGAAAGAATGGTCTGCAAAGACCTTCATAGGTTATATGGTAATATTCAGAGGGATTCCTGGTACTCTTCATTATTTTGTGACAACCTCACTGAAGGGGAGAGATTGTGTTTAGATCATGTGGTGGCCAATAGTGGTATCAGAATCATGAAGCCAGACAAAGGGGGTGGTCTGGTTATTTATGACACTATCAACTATTCCAAGGCCATCCATGATATTCTCTTCAACTCTGGGAATTATGAAGAGGTTTCTTTGAATCAAATCAACATTGGGTACCGTAGAATTGACCTGGCAATAGAAGAGTACCTATTGGACAATCGTATTACTGACGAGGTGTACACTTTTATTAGAAACGAATACTCCAGGATGTCCAATATTGTAGGTATTCCTAAAATACACAAATGTGTAGATAATCCCCCATTTAGACCCATCATTTCAGGTTCAAAATCTAAAACTTTCAACATTGGAGTCACTATTGACCACTGGTGTAAACATGTATACAATAATGTTCCCCATCTTACCAAAGATTCATGGGACTTTCTCAGTAAAATAACACCTGATAAGTGATCTGTCGACCTTATGTTTCTTACCATCGATGTCCAAGATTTGTTTTCTTGTATCCCCAGTAGTATTGGTCTTGAATTTTTTGGTAACAGTCTCAGAAAATTTTCTGGACTTACTTGGGACAGGATCCGTCTCATCTTGGACATGATGGAGTTAGTACTTGACCACAATTACATACAATTCCAAGGTGAATTTTTTAGACAGACCCGGGGGGGTGGCTATGGGGGCATCTTGTGCCCCCATTTTTGCCAACCTTGTCATGCTTGAGTGGGAAAATACATTTGTTTTACCCAGTGAATATTTTAAGTACATTGCCCTATATACCTGTTATTTGGATGATTTATTTATCATTTGGAAAGGACCAGCTGAAGATATACCTAGGTTTATTACATACCTAAACAATACTACTAATTTTCTCAAATTTACTTACAAAATAGAAAAGTTTGGTATACCGTACTTGGATACCTTCATTAGCAATACAGGTGATGGCTCCGACTCGGCCAATACTAAAGCTCGAGAGCTAATTCCACCGGCTCGAGGCTCCCCTATATCCCACAATGCTAGGCGGTAACTACCCAGATCTCGTTTGCCGCTTAGCTGACGAGGTGCTTTTTCTACCGGCTCTGACAGGTTAGTAGAGTTATTACTAAAATAATCCTTTTAGACCTGTTTTTCTCCCCTTTAGTATAAAATTTAATTTTAATAGTTTCCTAGAGTTAATCGGGTCCCCCTTAGTGTTTAATTGACCCTTTTATTCCTCTTTTACAAGTTAGGCCTCTTCCCCTTCCTGGTCCTTCTGTGTGACTGGTTTTATATTTTTTGTTTCAAGGTGTGCTTGTGTGTTTGTGTGTTTTTTATTAAACACTAATCTTACAATGTCTAAAGATTCAAAGGTCTCGGGCTTCAAGAAGTGTGATTCGTGCTGTCAGAAAATGTCTCTGACAGACGGTCACACTTCTTGTGTGTATTGCCTGGGACCTTTGCACCTGCAGGACTCATGTGCTGTGTGTCATGGTTTCAGCCCTAGAGTCCTGCAGGAACGCAAAAATAAATTAATTTTGCGTGGCTTATTAAAGCCTGAAGGCCCCCCGACCCAGTCTGTGTCGGGGAAGCCTTCTAAGACTTCCAGACAGTCGGCTCCGGCTTCGTCCTCTGGAAGCATCAAAACTGCTTCGACATCGGCTCCGGCTGGAGCCGATGTTTCTAAGCCTCATACTATTACCTCAGCTCCGGCCGGAGCCGAGGCTGATAAGACTCAGTCAGCTCCGATATTTTATCGGAGCAACCTTTAAGAAAAAGGTCTAGGTCTCCCTCCCATCGGCTCCGTTCACTCAGCGCCAGGGTCCCCTCTTCTTTCGGAGCAGAGCCATAGATCGCATTCCTCACAGTCTTCCAGGCTATCTGACCACGATTTGCAAAGGGTAGTGAGTAGACTTCTCAAGTCTGAGGCGCTGGCCCAAATGCTTCATAGCCCGACTCATCAGTCGGTGGCTATTTCTGTCCCTCAATGTGTTCCTCCTCCGACTCCTTTGAGCTCGGAGCCGGGGCTCATCGGAGCCATGACTGTCGGTGCGTCAGATCCGATACCTTCCCTTTCGGCTCTGTCGTCTGCTCCGATCTCCTCTTTGGAGGGATCTCGGCGCCGAGCTTCCCTCGTCAGCTCCGAGGGGGCGAGTGGCATCGGACCCTTGTCCGACCCCGCTCTCCCTCTCGGTGCTTCGGCGCTGGTGAGTTCAGCTCCGACATCGGCCTCAGAGCCGTCGGTGCTGGGGGGGGTCCTGGTCTCTTCGGAGCGGGGACCTCCGGCCTTGCCCGATAGGGGTGCCTTCGAGGTCATGCGGAGCGTGCTAGAACCAGGGTCTGCCCCACAGTCTGCTCTGTCAGCCCCTCCATCATCAGTGCCTGCGGTGATTTCTACCCATATCCTTGCTTCAGACCGCAGAGAGCCAACTCCTCAAGTTTCCCCATTGGGAATTTCCTCCTCTTCCGAGGCCTCTCCTGACCCGGTAGGAGAACCCCCCTAGGAAGAGGCAGTGCAAGAGGAAGCACATTGACTCCCCTGAGTCTATCACCTCTGACACTGACTTAGAGGAATCTGAAGGTTCCCCTCGATCCCCCTCTGAGGATGTTTCCTTTGCTGACATCCTTGAAATCCTGAAACAGAGGGGCAACTGGCCAGCCCTTAACCCTTCAGAGGATGAGTCAGTGTACCTTGAGGCATTCGGCTCTCGCCCTTCTACCTCCTGGGTGTCCCCTCCCTTTGACCCCCTTATGGAAGTGGTGGCAAGGAAGGCCTGGACGGCTCCTGATTCAGTGGGACTCACCCCGAGGAGGCCGTCTAAATTTATTACTGCCCCTAGAGATAAAGATTTTTTATCTAAAGGCGTCTCCGTCGATGCCATGGTGGTGGCTGCAGCCACTAAGAAGGAGTTAGCCAATCCTTCGGTACCTGTTCATCCTCCTAATAAGGAATCTAGGACCATGGACAGGTACGGTAAGCGGATGTTTTCATCAGCGACTTTTTCAATGCGGTCGCTGAACTATTTATGTCACTTCACTCGTCTCCAGAGAGATTTACTCAAGGATATGAGTGAAGAGGTAAAGGATCCAACAGCTGAGGGGTTCCAAGACAGAATGAACTCCCAGTTGGCAACCATGAACTCAATCGTTAACTCCTCCATGCGGCTTATCTCATATGCTGCGGATGGGGCGAGTAGAGCCGCAGGCACAGGCGTTGCCCTACGTCGTCACGCCTGGATGCGGCTGTGCAACTTTGCGGACCCTTTCAAGGCGTCCTTCACCAATTCCCCCTTTGATGGATCATCCTTGTTTGGTCCTCAGGTGAAGGATACATTAACTAGGTGCGAGGTGGAAGGTAAGACTCTCTCTGCCGTGGGAGTCCGTTTTTCTACCCCTTCTAGGCCTTATCCCAAAGGTCAGAGGGGAGGAAAGATGTGGTTCATAAACAAACCCAGGGAATCTCATCTGACGACAAGGTCGATTCCCTCTAGAGGCAGAGGGGAATAATAATAGACGCCCTAGAGGCAGAGGAGGTCTGCAAAACCAGGGTAGCAGAGAAACTTTCTCTGATAAACCCTTTCAGCATCCCTGAGGTGCTGCCCGGCTGTCCACCTTCGGAGGCAGTCGGGGGAAGATTATCTCTGTACCCAAAAGCTTGACTTTCCCTTACACAAGACAAATGGGTACAGTCGATCATATCCAAGGGTTACAAAATTCCCTTTATTTACATTCCATCCCAACCCAAAGGATCCCTTCCAGACATTCCACCCAGTCTAAGGGAACAAGCAGCACTAGAAATTTCAAAGCTGCTATCAAAAAGAGCTATCCAATCAGTCCCAGCAGACCAACAAGGATCCGGAATCTACTCCAAATTCTTTTTGGTACCAAAAAAAACAGGGGACTGGAGACCCATACTGGATCTCAGCAACTTAAACAAGTATGTCAAAAAAACAAAATTCCGGATGGTCACGCTACAGTCCATTCTACCCTTCTTGGGTCAGGACAATTAGATGTGCTCGATAGATCTTCAGGACACGTACTACCATATAAAGATGAACAGACGCTCCAGGAGATTTCTCCACTTCAGGCTGGGAGCCAGTCACTATCAATTCAGAGCCCTACCCTTTGGTCTCACTACAGCCCCCCGAGTGTTTACCAAATGCATGGCAGTGGTCGCGGCTCACTTGAGACGTCAAGGATTCCAGGTGTTTCCATATTTAGATGACTGGCTCCTTACTGCCACCACCAGACATCAACAACTTCTATCCAGAGACTTCACTATCCAAACTTGCCAAGCTCTAGGCATTTCAGTAAATTTCGAAAAATCTGCCTTGTCGCCTTGTCAATCTATTACCTTTATAGGCGCCACATTAAACACACTCAATCTTTCAGCCAGACTCACAGAGCAGAGAGTGTCAGACATCCACAAACAAGTTTACCTTCTCTTACAATGCAACAAAGTCAAAGCCAGACTAGTTTTGAAGGTATTAGGACTCATGGCAGCAGCTATCCCCCTTCTCCCCTTAGCTCGCTTCCACATGAGGATCCTCCAATGGATGCTGTTTTCTCAATGGTCCTTCCAACAGCTCCCGATGTCCCACACCATATTGTTGACTCAATCATGCAAGAATCAACTGTCTTGGTGAATCACATCACCTCAGCTTCTCCAAGGAAGACCCTTCACTCCCCCCCCCCCCCAGTCGCCACGTTGACAACAGACGCCTCCCTGATTGGGTGGGTGGGGGGCATTATCAGGGCAGGACAGTCCAGGGCACGTGGCAACCTTTCGAGTGCCACTTGCACATAAATGTCGTAGAGATGAGAGCAGTGCTTTTAGCGTTGCAAGCCCTTCACGACTCTCTTCCCACAGGGACTATTGCAATTCAGACGGACAACATGTCCGTAGTGTGGTACATCAACAAACAAGGCGGAACCAGATCATACCCCTTATGTCGAGAGGCACTCAGTCTTTGGCAGTGGGCGATCTCTTCTCAGCGTTTTCTGGTAACAACGCACATTCCCGGGAAATCCAATGTGATTGCAGACAAGTTGAACAGGGCAATTCTCATGCCCCATGAGTGGTCTCTGAAGAAATCAGTACTGGGAGAAGTGTTCCAACGATGGGGCCAGCATTGCTGCGATCTTTTTGCTACTCCCCAAAACAGCAAGTGTCACGACTTCTTCACTCTCTTCCCATTACCAGGCCATCCCACCAGAGACGCTCTAGTCCACGATTGGCCCCGGGGACTTCTGTATGCCTTTCCCCTTCCCCCCTTTCCACTGATAACTCAACTAATTCAGAAAGCCATCACCTTGAGAGTGACAATGATCCTCATTGCCCCTTACTGGCCTCGACAGATATGGTTTCCGTTCCTTCATCGTTACCTTTTGGAGCAGCCTTGGCATCTGGACCCAGTGCCAGATCTGTTGACCCACCAGTCGGGCCAGCTGCACCAGTCTCTTCATTCTCTCAACCTCACAGCATGGTTTCTCTGGTTCCAACCCTAGCCTGGCTTCCCTTAATATCTCACTCGGTCCGAGATATCTTGATAGCCTCTCATAAATCTTCTACCCAGAAGATTTATAATAGCAAATGGAAACGCTTCTCCTTTTGGGCAACATCAAAAAATATAGATCCTTTCACTGCACCTATCCAGTCTATTCTGGACTTTCTAGCAGAACTCTTTCATTTAGGCTCTTCTTCATCTACCATTAGAGTTCAGTTTACTGCTATATCTAATTATCATGTAGGTGTATCGGAGTCTAGCATCATGGCTCACAAGCTCTGCAAAGCCTTTTTGAGGGGTGTTTTTCTTCTCAAACTTCCAGTCAAAGATTCCCCCGCCTCAATGGGACTTGAACTTGGTTCTGGCATCCTTAATCCTTCCCCCTTTCGAACCAGCGGCTTCATGTTCCCTGAAGTTGCTTTCATGGAAGACACTTTCTAGTAGCCATAACTTCAGCGAGAAGGATATCTGAACTCCATTTTCTGTGCAGTCGCCCTCCTTACTTAGTTTTTCACAAAGATAGGGTATCCCTTCGTACTAATCCTTCCTTTTTACCTAAGGTTTCCTCTCAAACAAACCTAAACCAAACAATTGATCTTCCCATCTTTTTCCCTAACTATTCCAACAGGTTGGAACAAAAGCTACATTTTCTGGATGTTCACCGCCAACTTAGATATTATTTAGACATAACTAAACAATTCAGGAAATCTGATCAGCTTTTTCTATCATATGCAGAAGGGAAATCGGGCCTTCCAGTTACCAAAGTTTCCCTTTCTAGATGGCTCACCTCTACAATTACATTCATCTATGAGATCAGACATCAAAAACTACCTTCAAGACCTAGAGCTCATTCAACTAGGGCATTCGCTACATCCGTAGCTTTTCAGGACAGGCTGCCAATAGATTCTATTTGTGCAGCAGCCACTTGGGCTTCTCCTCATACCTTCATTTCACATTACAAATTGGACATGATCTCCAGAAACAGTGCCGACTTTGGTTCCACTGTTCTCAAGAGTCTGTTCCGATAGGCCACCCGGTATAAGGTGCTAGGGACGCGGTCCCATCCAGCAAGAATGAAGGCGAGATAGACAACTTAACATTAAGAAGTTGTGTACCTACCATAACGTTCCATGTTAGTTGTCTTCTTCTCGCCTTCTTTCTTGCGTCCCACCCTCCTTCCCCCAAGCCTGGACAGACCGATAGGAATTCTTTTTGTGCTCTTCCTCTGGAAGAGTGTCATTCCCACACGTTCTACCACCTCTATTTCCCCTTTTGTTAGGTCTGGGATACCTTACACTCTGGTTTATATAGAGGTAGGTTACCCTTCTCTATACAATGGAGACTAGAGTTGCTTGGTCTAGCTATAAAAAGAGATCTGAGTAGTTACCGCCTATCATTGTGGGATATAGGGGAGCCTCGAGCCGGTGGAATTAGCTCTCGAGCTTTGGTATTGGCTGAGTCGGAGCCGAGGATCGGCTCCGAACCCATCCAGCAAGAAAGAAGGCGAGAAGAAGACAACTAACATGGAACGTTATGGTAGGTACATAACTTCTTAATTCTGCACAGCCAACTCAGGACCCTAAACCTGGCAGCATGGCGGATAATGTAGCCATACAAAACCACACCTCTCAATAAAGCTGTGATGGATGCATTTTACAAGCCAGAAGGCCTAGTACTAGAAAATCCTATGCTGGGAAATGGAAAAGATTTTGCGCTTGGAACCAAGCTCAAGGAACTGATACAGCTGTCCCAAATATTCCTCAGATTTTGCAATACTTAACTGAGATGTTGGACAAAGGCCTATCTTTTTCATCAGTTAAAATCCATGCCTCTGCCATTTCGGCTCATTACAGTACAGAGCCACCACTCTTTTCATCCTTTATTAAGGCAGTACCTCAGAGGAGCCAAAAATGTAAGGCCTCCAAGGAGGACGCCAATACCTGCATGGGACCTCAGTTATGTCTTGGAAAAACTCACCTTACCGCCTTTTGAGCCAGCTGCAAATGCGGACATAAAGTTCTTATCTTGGAAAACAGCTCTGCTCCTAGCAATAGCGTCTGCAAGACGAGTTTCAGAGATACAGGCTCTCATGGCTGTGGAACCCTTTATTATTTTTTATCCAGACAGGGTCGCTCTGAGAACAAACCCTACATTTATGCCTAAGGTGGTATCCAGTGTAGCCCTTAACCAAACAATTCATTTGCCAACCTTTTATCCAAATCCCCACAGAACAAGGGGGAGAAAATTCTGCATTCTTTGGACGTACACAGACAACTTAGATTCTATTTGGACAAAACTAAAGTTTTCAGAAAGACAGAATAATTACTAGTGGCATATGCCACAGCATCACAAGGAAAGGCGATCTCCAAGCAGACTATTTCAAAGTGGATAGGTCACTGCATTTGTTTCTGCTACTCACAGCATAGCAAACAAGTGCCTAAGGGCATTAGGCCACATTCAACCAGAGCTGCAGCCACTTCTGCAGCCTTTCTCAGGGGAGTACCAACCAAGGACATTTTGGTGGCTGCTACTTGGAGTTCAGTGAATACCTTTACAAAACATTACAATCTGCCTCTTTACTCTAAATCCAGGGCAGGCGTTGCCACTGCAGTTCTGCAGGGCCTCATAGCCGCTCCTAATGCTGTTTAGCTCCAGCCCCCCAACCATAGCTTTGGGACTCAACCCAAATGTAATGACTGCAACAGTGAAACACGAAGAACATAGTACAGTTGTGTACACTTAACATAAATGTAGATGTTCGAGTGTATTCACTGTTGCAGTCCGGGTTACCCACCTGCCATCCCCCTTATTTTTACTGGAACTTATCTTTACTTCTCTAATCTATGTAACCTAGGTGGTGTATTTGCTTATAGATGAAGGTAAAGCTTATTTTGGTGCATGTATGTTTTATTTACATATTTTTAGCCTACCTGTTGGGGGCACCTGACATCTGGGGCAAGAAAAACTAAATAAAATGGCGTCGGCCTCATCTTTTATACCCCTGACGACCTGACATCAGGGAAGAGGCGACAGCAACTGATACAGCACCCAAGACTTTGGAATTCAGGCTGACTGAGGGCAACCTGCCAGCAGGATAACCCAAATGTAATGACTGCAACAGTGAATACACTTGAACAGCTACATTTATGGTAAGTGTACACAACTGTACTTTCTCCGGGCACTGGGCTCCATGGCTGCCTCCATATCGATTCTCCCTTATGCGCGCCTTCATATGCGGGTTCTTCAATGGACTCTGGCTGTTCAATGGTCTTGGTTAGACCTGCTCATGGAATTTCCGATCAGGATCAGTCACATCTGCAGGACGTCCCTTCTTTGGTGGTTAAATTTACCGGAGATATTAGAAGGACACCCCTTCGCGTCATCTCCAGTCCAAGCCACAGTGACCACGGACGCCTCCCAGCTCGGGTGGGGGGGACACTGTCCGGGAAAGACAGTCCAAGGCACGTGTTCCCAGTCAGAGACCAAGTTGCACATAAATGTTCTAGAGATGAGGGCAGTGCTTTTAGCTTGGAAGCCTTTCACACTGTCCTCCCTCACGGATTGATTGCAATTCAGTCAGACATGTCTGTTGTCTGGTATATCAACAAGCAGGGGGGAACCAGATCCTATCCCCTATGTTGCGAGGCCATCAGAGTGTGGGAGTGGGCGATCTCCACCGGTCTGTTTCTGATAGCAACGCACATCCCGGGGCGCACCAACATTTTAGTGGACAGATTGAGTCAGGCTATTCTGATGCCGTATGAGTGGTCTGTGAAACAGTCAGTAGCGGAGGAGATATTCCTTGCATGGGGTCAACCTTGCTGCGATATCTTCGCATCTCCTTCCAACGCAAAGTGCAGCGAGTTCTTCGCTCTGATTTCCTCACCCGGGGAAGCCCCCTGAGATGCTCTAGTCCATGCTTGGCCCCCCGGGCTTCTGAATGCTTACTCACCATTGCCACTCATTCCAAAGTTTCTTCAGAAAGCTTGCCAACTGCGGTACAAAGTTATTCTCATTGTCCCGTTCTGGCCTCGTCAGGTTTGGTTCCCATTCCTTTGGTCTCCTGTCTTAGCTCCTCCGTGGGTTCTGGATCCCTGCCCGGATCTAATCTCCCATCCTTCGGGTGTCCGCCCGCCCGACCTGGGCATCCTCAAGCTGACAGCTTGATTGCTCCAGTTCCGTTGATTTCAAGGTCTCCTGGTCTTTCATCCCCGGTAAAATCCATACTGGTGGCTTCTCTTAAAGATTCCACTAGGAAACTTTATCGCAGTAAATGGAAGCGTTTTTCCATTTGGGCCTCTCAGAGAAACCTAGATCCCTTTACAGCCCCTGTTCCAGCGGTGTTGGATTTCTTGTCTGGCATTTTTCAGCAAGGAGCTAACTCCTCCACAGTGAAAGTACAATTGGCAGCCATTTCTAATTTTCTTGGTGAAGACAACATTGCCTTAGCCTCTTCTAGGCTGTGTAAGGCTTTTCTTAAAGGCACTTTTCTGTTGCGCCCTCCTGTCAAGGATTCAGTGCCCCCTTGGGACCTTACCTTTGTCCTACAGGCATTGGTGGCTCCTCCATTCGAACCTGCAGCTTCGGTGGAGTTAAAATTTTTATCCTGGAAGACAGCTTTCCTAGTCACCATTACATCTGCTAGGAGGGTTTCTGAGCTTCAAGCTCTGTCTGCCATGCCACCTTATTTGGTCTTCCATAAGGATAGTGTCTCTCTCCGTACTAATCCTTCCTTCTTACACAAAGTGGCGTCTGAAGCAAACATAAACCAGTCCATTAATCTGCCTGTTTTCTTTCCTAATTTCCAAAACAAAGGTGAATACAAACTTCATTTGTTAGATGCCCATAGACCACTTTGCTTCTATCTTCATAGAACAAAATCATTCCGCAAGACTGACCAGTTGTTTGTTTCCTTTTCCAAATCCTTTCTGGGAAAAGCTATTTCTAAGGCTTCTTTGGCCAGATGGATCACTCTTTGCATTTCGCATGTCTACAAAGCAAAAGGTTTATCTCCTCCTGGTATTGTTAAAGTTCACTCTACCAGGTCCATGGCAACTTCTGCTGCTTTTTGGTCTTGAGTTCCTTTGGACAACATTTGTGCAGCAGCGACCTGGGCCAATTCACATACCTTCATTTCCCATTACAAATTAGATTTGATTTCTAGGAGTTAGAGCATCCTTTGGCTCTGCGGTGCTCAGGAATATCCTTCCATAAGGACCTCCCAGGATTTGAGTAGCTGGGGACTCTGTCCCACAGGTTGCAGATAAAATGAAGTTAACTACTTCAGATAAAGAAGTTATGTACTCACCATAACTTTCCATATGAGTAGTTCTACTTCATTTTTCTGCAACCCTCCCTCCCTCCATCTCCCAGACCTTCTCCTGTCTATACAGGTTTGGCTCATTGGGCTGAGTTGCTTATGTAAGGTAGGAGATGGTAGTGCATTATGGGTTAGGGGAGAAGCTCTGAGCTTGGAGCAGATGCTAGGAAAAAAGTTGCCAGCTCGGATCCGATGTGGATCCGAATACCCACACGTTGCAGAAAAATGAAGTATAACTACTCAGATGGAACGTTATGGTGAGTACATAACTTCTTTTTTACTTTAGGCTAGACTGTTAATATTTCGGTTTTCTTTCCTGAACCAAATAACAAGGGAGAGAGAATTCCTCACATTCTAGATGTCCACAGGCAGCTCAGATACTGCCTAGACAAATCTCAAACTTCAGGAAAGCTAATCAGTTGTTTTTCTTTTATGAAGGTAAGAAGAAAGGACCACTTTCAAAGCAGACCATTTCAAGGTGGTTGCCTCATACTATTTCCTTTTGTTATACTTGCCATAATGTGCCACTTCCAGAGTGGGTCACAGCCCATTCCACAAAGGCTTTGGCTTCTTTGGTAGCTTTCAGGAAAGGGTGGATTATAGAAGTATTCTAGAGGAAGTGATATATGGTCCCCTGTACATACTTTTTACAAATCACTGTAAAGTGGGTTCCTTTTCCAGGTCCAGAACAGGTTTTGCTTGGACCCTTCCCCGGGGTGGAGTCTTAGTTAATTGGCCTTCCTCCAGTCCCCCCCCCCCCCCCCCCAAGCTGTGGTAATCTATACATAGCTTAGGCTACTGCAACAGTGATCTAAGTTTGAACACAGCACAGTTGTGTAAGTGAAACTTAATGTAACAGTAGATGTTCTAACAGAGCACAGTTTGCAGTAGCTTCCCTCCCACCAGCCCTGCTTTTCTTGCTTCATCTCTTTTGGGGTTCCCAGGATGTGGACTGACCCATCTTTTTTATATAGTTATAATTTAGGTTGTTTCCTAGTATTCTTCAGGGTTCTTGCGTCCCTCCTGGTAAAAAAAATAAAAAAGCTCTGAAGCTTTTTGCCAGCTGTACTTTTAAACCCTGCCTGAACTTCTGACAGTTGGACTGCTTGGAAAGCACCCCTGGCTTTTGGAAGCTGGCTGGTTGCAGTGGGATAGGACCCATATAGCTTAAGCTACTGCCAAAATGATACATTAGAATATCTGCTGTTATGATAAGGTTCATTTACACAACTATACTATGTTCATCAGTCTCACTGCTGCAGTAGCGTAAGTTAAATGGGTTATATCCTGCCCAGGATATAATGGTTGGCCAGTCTCCAAAATTCACTGCTGTTCCCATCCCCACGTGTCCAGGCTGCCAGGGCACAAGCACCTTAGTGGAAAAAACTAGCAGCCTGGGTGCCAATCTCTTCAGCACATGTTCTTTGTGTTTCACTGTTGCGGTCATCACATTTGGGTAATCTGCTGGCAGGTTGCCCTCAGTCGGGCTGAATATCAAAGTCGTGGGTCCTGCGTCGGTTGCTGTTTCCTCTTCCATGACGTCAGGTCGTCAGGGGTATAAAACATGCAGCCGACACCATTTTATTCAGTCTTTCTTGCCGCGCGGTGCCCGAAGCAGAAGCAGTTTGCAAGTGCTGGTCGGCCAACTCCTGAAATTTTTGCATTCGAATTTCAGAACCAAAATCTTCAATTAAAGCTAAGTACCTCGTTGGGGAAACTTTTTCTTGCTCCTTACCAGTGTCAGTAAAAGTTAATAATTGCATTACTTGTGGGAAGCAAATACCTCATAAGGATTTTCATTTATACTGTATTCCTGATCATAGTGTGCCTTGCTGTCGGGTTTGTGCTAGATTTAACCAACGCACTATTAAACGTCGGTATATTTTTGCTTCTGAATATTTTGAATCCAGATGTAATTACCCTGAAATGTCGTCAGATAGCAATCCGACTACCGGACTTCACAAAAAACACAAAGAAAAAGACAGAGACAGACTGCCGAGGTCTAAACCTGACGACAAACCTTCTCCTTAGTCAGTCGCCAGTACTCAGTGAGGCGCTTTCGCAGCCCCTGATACCTGCTACTTTTAAGTCGTGGGCCTCTGCCGATACCCATGCAGAGAGTCCAGTGTGCCGCGAGATTCTGAGTATTGTACCCGTGGATGTCTTTCCCTCGGATGGGTCCGGAGCCGCTGAGCAGGCACCGGCTTCTGAGGGTGTTTTCAGGCCTCAACATTTCTATATAAAACCGACGCCAGCTTCAAAAACAAAGACAAAAACAACTTCTAAGTCTAAAAAACCAATACATGAGCCATGTGCTCAGGCCCCTACACCTAAAAAAACAGATGATTAAAATGGCTGAGGACTTAATTACTTTGATCAGGGGTTTCCAATCCCCCCCTCCCCCTTGCTACGAGGCCTAGGCAAGACACTAATTATGAATCTTCAGATCAGGTTTCTATTTATTCTGATTCCTCTTCTGATCAGGAATTTTCTATACCACCCTATAAGGATTCAGATGCAGAAGAGTCCATTCCATCTGCATCGCCTCCTGAGGATTATTCTTTTGGAGAAACCTCGCATACTTTAAGGGAACATTTTCATTGGGAGAGTCAGGATTTCTCTGAATCAAAAAAGAGGCTTAGGGATTTTCTTCTTCCTCAGCATAGGCCTTTAGCTGTACCTCCTGTATTAGACATTATTGATGTGTTTTCGGAATCAAGCATGGTTCCTGATTCCCTACCTCCAGCTCCTACTAAGCCAGACAGATATTACAGAGATGTCCTTCAAGAATGCAACTGCAGTCATAACATGTGGGTTGTCCTGCCTCAGGCAGCCCTCGGTCGGCCGGATTCCAAAGTCTGGGTCCGACGTCGCATTTCTCTCCGACATCAGAGCGGCTGGAGTATATAAGCATCAGCCGACGCCATTTTCTTCAGTCTTTCTTGCCGCGCGGTGCCCGAAGCAGAAGCAGTTCGCAAGTGCCGGTCGGTCAGCTCCTGTATTCTACGATACCGAAGTCATCAAAAAGCTAAGTACCCCGTTGGGGACCTTTTCTTGTCTCAGCCGATGTCAGAAATGACTGAAAAAGTTAACAATTGTCTTTTTTGTGGTAAACAAATACCTCATAAGGATTTCCACTCTTACTGCCTCCCTTGCCTGGGCCCAGACCACGACGTCTCGGCCTGTGTAGCCTGTGCTCGCTTCAACAAGCGCACTCTCAGGCGCCGGGCGGAGTTCGCTGAAGATTTTTTCGGCGATAAATTTGCTTACACTATGCCGTCGGATCTTCGACATCGCAAACTCCCAAAAAGCGAAAAGACCGGGACCGACATCCTCGGCCCGCGTCTACCACCGACTCCACGCCAAAACCTAGCGCGAGTGCTCCGGTTCCCTCTGAGACGGTCTCTCCACCGCTCCGAACCGAAGACACCGCATTACCGACTACTCCGATTCCAGACATTACTCCGACGCCAGTTATAGATTTTCCTCCGGATACCGAAACCGAGGAAATGCCCGAGACCATTGCTGTAGACAAGGTCACTCCTGCATGTGGAGCTGCCAGGCCTCCTATGGCCATGTCTATTAAGGCCTACACTAGGGCTAAGGCAGCCAGCAAATCAAAGCATATTACTTCTAAATCCTTACCTCAGCTGACTCCGGAGACACAAATTATGTCCATAGCTGCTGATTTAATTTCCATGATTAGAGGTTCACAGACCCATCCTGAGAGAGCATCCCAGCCTCCTCCTGATAAAAGGCCCCGGGTTGAACCCTCTGACCCTACTCCTTCAGATGAAGACTCTGAGGGCTCTGTCCACTCTGATAGCCAGGAAGAGCTCTTCCAGACCTATGAGGACTCGGATGCAGAAGATTCCATACCTTTGGCCTCCCCTCCTGAGGATATTTCTTTTGGGGAAGTTCTGCACACCATGAGGGAACATTTCAAGTGGCAGGGCCAGGAATATTCTGATTCCAGGAAACGCCTTAGGACTTTCCTTAAGAAGCCTCAGCACAGGCCCTTAGCTATTCCTCCTGTACTTGATGTTCTGGATGACTTGTATTCTGATTCTAGTGCTACCCCTGATACTCTCCCTCCTGCTCCAGCCAAACCAGACAGGTATTACAGGGTCCCAGAAACTCATTCCCATTTATTCAGGGCCCATACTGTTGATTTGGAAACTATTTCACAGGGGCCTAAAGGAGTTTCAGTCTCCACCTCAAAAAATCCTTTGCCCTCCAACAGGGAAGCAAGGTCATTAGAGAGATGGGGTAAAAAGGTTTACACATCCACTACCTTATCTATGAGAGCTTTAAATTGCCTTTTTCATATGTTCCAATATCAGGATTATCTCTTAGAAGATTTACAAAAAACATTAGCTTCTCCTGATCCTTTAGACAGGAAGACTTTGCAGGAAGCTGTACATAACACTCAGCAAGTAAGCAATCACTTCCTGCAGTGTGGATATGATGCACTGGAAGCTTCATGTAGGGCAGCTATGACAGGGGCAGTGATGCGTAGACATGCTTGGTTAAAAGATCAACCTCTACCAGATCATGTAAAAGCAAAACTTCTGGATGCACCTTTGGAAAAGAACAAGCTTTTGGTGCAAATGCTAAGGATGTGTTAAAGACCATCAAGAAAAAGCAAAATCAGTTCAAACTGTAAAGGATTTCCTCCAGGTTCAACCCCCCAGATTCAGTAGGAATTGGCCTTCAAAAAACTGGTCCTTTCCTAACCCAGAAAAGTTTCAATGGGGTAAGAACAGACGTGGCCGAGGAAGAGGCCAATACAGAGGCCCTTACAGGGGACGTCAATGGCAGCCAGGAAACCAAAGAGGTGACGCAGGGGTTTCTCCTGCCCAACAACCACAAACTCAATGACTTTCCTCTACTACCGCCTACCAGGGAACAACTAAAAGCTCCCTTGGGCGGGAAATTATCTCTGTTTGCAGAAAACTGGCACAGACTGACAAAGGACAAATGGATTTTGGATATTATAGACCGAGGGTACAGGTTTCATTTTCATACCTTACCAAGAAAACAAGGCATGCCAAATCTACCACAACATCAAAGGGCAGAGGCTATCAAGCAAATCACACTGCTAACTCGAATGAAAGCAATAGAAAGAGTTCCACAAAAAGAACAAGAACAGGGGTTTTACTCAAGACTGTTCCTTGTTCCAAGAAAAGAAACTCAATGGAGACCAATACTGGACTTGTCCGCATTAAACACCTTTCTCATAGTACCAAAGTTCAAAATGCTGAGTCTACAGCAACTCCTTCCCATGCTGGGCAAGGAGTCGTGGCTGATTACTCTGGACCTCAAGGAGGCATACCTGCATGTCCCTATCAGACACAGCTGCAGAAGATACCTCAGATTTCTTGCAGGGCGAGAGCATTATCAATTCTCAGCATTGCCATTTGGCTTATCTACTGCACCCAGAGTGTTTACAAAATGCCTGGCTTCAGTAATTGCTCATTGCAGGTTCCAGGGTATACAAATTTACCCGTACCTGGACGACTGCCTCATACAAGCGGACGACAAATTGATGTTGACAAAAAATCTGGAATATGTCATACGATTACTTCAAGCTCTGGGATACACAGTCAACTTCCAAAAGTCAAGACTGCAGCCATCCCAGCAAATAATCTTCTTAGGAGCCAAACTAGACACAGCCTCTCAGATGTCTTACCTGACAGAAGACAAGCAAGAGAAGTTAACTCAATACTTCAAAGGTTTAGCAAAACTCACCCAGATGACTGCAAGGAGATTCCTACAGGCCCTGGGTTACATGGCATCCTGCATTCTACTGGTTCCATTAGCAAAACTACACATGAGAAAGCTTCAATGGTACCTAAAAAGCGTTTGGTCTCAGCACAGCAACAACTTGGAGACAGTCATACCACTCATTCCGTGCTTACAAAAGGAATTCCTATGGTGGGCCTCGGTGAGCCAGGAAAACACAGGTATGTCATTCAAAAAACCACAGATAACACAGACCATGACTACAGACGCCTCAGACCTCGGATGGGGGGCGCACATGGGAGGCAGGTGTATACAAGGACAATGGTCTCCAAAGGAAACACATCTGCATATAAACCAAAAGGAAATGCTGGCAGTAATGCATGCTATCGAGGCTTTTCAAAACCAACTCCAGCAAGGTCACTTAATGATACGGACAGACAACACCACTGTGATGTGGTACATAAACAAGCAGGGGGGCACCTACTCTTACCCCCTTTGCAGACTGACAATGCAGCTTTGGGAGAAATCACTGAGTCTAAACATCCAGTTACAATCACAGTTTGTTCCAGGAAAAGACAATGTGTTGGCAGACAGCCTAAGCAGGAATTTCACAGATCCACACGAGTGGAGGCTACATCCGAAGGCTTTCAGACAACTCACTTCGACATGGGGCAAGCCAGAAGTGGACCTATTTGCCTCTCACCTCAATCATCTCCTACCAAAATTTTGCACAAGGACATACCATCCAAAGGCTTGGAAAATAGATGCTCTTTCATTCAACTGGAACTCCCTAGCAATCTATGCATTCCCACCTCTGGCACTGATGACTTCAGTATTACTAAAGATCAAAGCAGAGAAGCCCAAGGGAATCATAATAGCTCCGGATTGGCCAAGACAACACTGGTACCCACTACTACGGAGCATATGCCACACCAGAAGGTGGGCCCTCCCTCAGTGGCCTCTACTTTTGACTCAACACAATTTCGAAACTCTGCATCCAAACCTTCAGACTCTACAGCTAACAGCCTGGGAGATCCCATAAATAACTTCAACTTATCTCTCTCCAAGGAAGTTCAGCGGATACTAACAGAGGCTCGAAGACCGTCCACCAGAAAGGTCTACTTAGCAAAGTGGAAAAGTTTCAGCAATTGGAATACCAGCAAAGGACATGATGCATCATTACTGAACATCCCACTTATCTTGGAATATTTGGCAGATATGTTACAGAGTGGCGCCTCATATTCTTCAATAAAGATTCATGCATCTGCTATTTCAGCTAGATACAACACTGATCCTCCTGTTTTTTCTCACCCCTTACTAAGACAATTCCTCAGGGGAATCAAAAACATTAAGCCACCAAGAAAGGCCCCAGTGCCAGCCTGGGACCTCAATTTTGTCTTAGAAAAACTGACTCTACCTCCTTTTGAGCCAGCAGCTTCAGTTGACTTGCAATTTCTTTCATGGAAAACAGCCTTCCTGTTGGCAATTACCTCAGCAAGAAGGGTTTCGGAACTACAGGCCCTAATGGCAATACCACCCTTTATTATTTTCCACAGAGACAGGGTTTCATTAAGGACCAACCCTACCTTTATGCCAAAGGTGGTATCTAGGGTTTCTCTAAATCAAGCCATTCATCTGCCTGCTTTCTTCCCCAATCCTGAGAATAAGGGGAAAGGCTTTTGCATACCTTGGACATTCATAGACAACTTCGATACTACCTGGACAGAACCAAGGCCAGTAGGAAGTCTGAACAGCTTTTTGTAGCGTACGCCCCTGCAGTCCAAGGAAAAGCAATTTCAAAACAGACCATTTCTAAATGGATTGGACATTGCATCAGATTCTGTTATTCCTTTCATGGAAAGACTGTTCCAGCCTATGTCAGACCACATTCCACCAGAGCTACAGCCACCTCTACAGCATTTTTAAGAGGGGTGCCTACAAAGGACATTCTAGAAGCTGCTACATGGAGCTCCATGCATACATTCTCAAAACACTACAATCTCCCCCTATATTCCAGATCCAGAGCAGGCTTTGCTTTGGCAGTCCTGCAGGGTTTGATTGCCACACCATCTCTTTCCTAGAGCATACCTCCTCCCCCAGCTAAGCTATGGTATTCTACCCACATGTTATGACTGCAGTTGCATTCTTGAAGGACATAGTACAGTTTTGTACCTACCATAAATGTAGATGTCCGATAGACATGCAACTGCAGTCGGGTTTTCCCTCCCTCCATACCCCTCTATGCTTAGGGTCCACTCCTATCCCCCCTCACTCTTAGCTGGGGATATCTGTTATGGTGTATTTGTTTTATTGCTCATGTAATTGTTTGGAATCCTGTTTTTGTCTTCCAATTTGATTACAGCCTTCCTTGGAGGGCACCTGGCATCTGGGGCAAGAAACACTGAAGAAAATGGCGTTGGCTGATGCTTATATACTCCAGCCGCTCTGACGTCGGAGAGAAATGCGACATCAGCCGACGTCGGACCCAGACTTTGGAATCCGGCCGACCGAGGGCTGCCTGAGGCAGGACAACCCACATGTTATGACTGCAATTGCATGTCTATCGGACATCTACATTTATGGTAGGTACAAAACTGTACTTTACTCTTCACAAAACAGATGAGGCTCACCACGGCAGATGTACAAAACGATTTATTCACTGCAGTACAAAAGTAAGCGCTTTCACGTTTTCTAACGCTTCATCAGACTTTAAACAACTGCTGTCAACAGGCACACATTTAAATAGTGTTACAAATGCATATCCACCAATCATCACCCATTTAATTACATCACTACAATATCAGCCCATTTTAAAACGCATTACAAAACTTATGTGATAATGAAACTATATTAAAACATATTATAAAACCATTCATAAAAATACAAATACTATACATATATAACACATATATAAACCTCTATGCATTAATGAGCATAGGGGCATGCTGCTAAAAACGGTTTAAAAGTTACCTTCTCATTTAAACCATGCCCTTTGTAACTCTCTAACCTAATTATATCCACCTGTTCTCACGTTCCTCAGTATAATTTTTAAAGTCCCCCAGTCTACTGGTTATTTTAATTAGTTCTAGGACACTAAACTTAAATTTATGTGACATATACCCATATCTAAAACATGCCAGGCCAAAGCGTTATGATTATCTTCTCTATTTATTGCATATATATACTCTGTGACCCGCTCCCGAAGGCTCCTGTTTGTTTTTCCTGTACAGAAGCATAAGCATATCTGACAGACAGCTATGTATATTAAGTTTCTTGATTTACAATCAGCATAAAAATAAAATTTATACTCATAAGCTGTGTCTGGATGTACAAAACAATCAATTCCAGACATATAATCACAATGATTGCACCCTCTACAAGGGAAGGTGCCCTGTCTAGTATCCCAAATAGTACAGGGATGGAGTTTTTGAGACTTTTCTTGATTGAGAAAGGGGGTATCAAGGAATTTGATCAGCAAGATTATAGCATTACTTGATTTGGTGCTAAGTAACAATGTGTTTTTGTATAATGTATATTATTTACAAAATAAAAGAGTCGCCATGGGCACCCCATGTGCAAACTCATATGCCAACCTTGTGTTGGCATATTGGGAGAGCACTTATATTTTGGCAAATACATCTTATAGTAGACACATTAAGTTCTACAAACGTTTTGTAGACAGTGTCTTTTTAACATGGGATGGCACTGAAATAGAATTGCAGACTATGTCTTTTTAACATGGGATGGCACTGAAATAGAATTGAGTGAGTTTATTGATTATATAAATGGTACCACAGATTTTTTAATGTTTGAACATAAGAGCTCTGATACTATGATTGAATTTTTAGATGTTCAGGTATTGAAGAGAGGTGAGGTTATGCATTCTGAAATATATAGAAAACCATGCTTGAGGAACAGCATTTTACATCGTAATAGCATGCACCCCCAGCATATATGTCATAACATAGTGAGAGGTCAGACCCTTAGAATGTCACGTCTCACTACCAGTGATGAGAGCTATAGTTTAAAACGAGATGTTAGTTGAAAATCTATCATCAAGGGGATATAGCAAATAAGAAGTGGAAGGCGTTTATCAAATGAATAAATTGATGAGGAAAGGAAAAGGTAAGCCCTACTTGTATAAGAATAGAAATAATAATGGAAGTGGTAGTAATAATCAATGAACGAATGTCAATAGAATAGTAATTCCTTATTCTAATAAGAATTTGAAAATTAAAGAAGTGATTAGCAAAAATTGGGGTATTTTAACTACAGATGATAAAATTGCTGAGTTAGTGGGAAAAAGACCTAGATGTTCATCGTGTTACACTGCTGCAGTCATTACACTTGGGTTATCCTGCCGTCAGGCGGTCCCGCAGTCGGCCAGTGTTCCAAAGTCTTGGTCCGGCGTCGGTTGCTATCACTTCTTCCCTGACGTCAGTGCGCCAGGGGTATGTAATATGCATCCAATGCCATTTTCTTCAGTCTTTCTTGCCGCGCGATGCCTGAAGCAGAAGCAGTTCGCAAGTGCCGGTCAGCCAACTCCTGAGATTTTCGAAGTCGAATTTCAGATCCAAAGTCTTCAATAAAGCTAAGTACCCCGTTGGGGAAACTTTTTTCTTGTCTCAGACCAATGTCAGAAAAAGTTAATAATTGTATTTCTTGTGGGAAGCAAATACCTCATAAGGACTTCCACTCTTACTGTATTCCATGCCTAGGCCCTGATCACGACGTCACTAGTTGTCGGTTTTGTGCTAGATTTAACAAATGCACTATAAAAAGATGTTTTGATTTTGCTTTGCACTACTTTGGACAAAGGTTCAATTATACTATGCCGTCAGATCAACCGACTACCGCAATACCGAAAAACCGCAGGGACAAGGATAAAGACAGGCATCCAAGGTCCAAAACCGACGACGAAACCTCTTCTAGGCCAGTCGCCGGTTCTCAGTGAGGCGCTTTCGCAGCCCCTGACACCCGCTACCTCAGAGCCATAGGCCGACTCCCACGTGGAGACAACTAGGCCTCTAGAAACTCAAGGTATTGGGCCTATGGAAACTAATCCCTCAGATGGGTTCGGAGCCGCTGAGGAGGCATCGGCTTCTGAGGGTGTTTTCAGACCTTCACAACTTACCATTAAAACAACAGCCAAGACAAAAGTACCATTAAAGACAAAGAAACAAGTACAGCATTCTCCTGGACAGTCCTCCATGCCTAAGAAACAGATGCTTAAAATGGCCAAAGACCTCATTACTCTAATCAGGGGTTCCCATCCACCTCCTGAAAAAAGGCCTAGGCAGGATGCAGACTGATTCCTCTGACCAGGTTTCCATTTCCTCTGATTCCTCTTCAGACCAGGGATACTCTCTACCCCCCTATGAGGACTCTGATGCTGAAGAATCTATCCCTTCAGCCTCCCCTCCTGAGGATTATTCTTTTGGGGAAACTTTACATACCAGAAGTCAGGATTACTCAGAATCCAATAAAAGGCTCGGGGATTTCATTTTATTGCCTCAGCACAGGCCCCTGGCTATTCCACCTGTGCTAGATATTGTGGATGATGTGTTCTCTGAATCCAGCTTATCTCCTGATTCTTTGCCCCCTGCACCAGCCAAGCCAGATAGATATTATAGAGTCCCTGACTCTCACAAGTTTCTTTATAAAAACCCTTCTGCTGATCCAGAAACTATTTCCCAGGGTCCAAAAGGGGTTAAGGCTTCCATTGCAAAAAATCCAGTACCCTCTGACAGATTCCAGAGCTTTGGATAGATGGGGGAAGAAAGTATACACTTCTGCAACTTTAGCAGTAAGAGCTTTAAATTGCCAGTTTCACATGCTTAAGTACAAACAATATTTAATGGCTCAGTTAAAACAGAAAATGTTTGCAAGCTCAGAACCTCCTGATTGTAAAGAAATGAAGGATTTATTGCATGATGTTGAACAGGTGGGAAAACATACTCTGCAATGTGGTTTTGATTCTTTAGAGGCCTCTTGTAGAGCCGCAGTTACAGGTTCTGTGATTCGAAGACATGCTTGGTTAAAAGAACAGAGTTTACCTGATCATGTTAAGGCAAAACTATTGGATGCTCCTTTACAGCATGATACCTTGTTTTGTGTTAAGGCAGAAGAGGTGTTAAAGAAAATGGAGGATAAAGCTAAATCTATGCAAACAGTCAAGGATTTCTTACAGGTACAGCCACCTCGATTTAGCAGAAATTGGCCAACAAAGAATTGGACCTTTCCAGTGTCAGACAGGCCACAGAGAGGCAGATATAGACGCCCACGAGGCAGATCTCAACCCCAAGGCTCAAACAGACGACAGTGGGGCTCCTCAATCCCAAAAGGAGGTGAGAACAAGTCTCAACCTTACAGGAAACAGTCACAATGACTTTCCCCTTCGTACGCCAAGCACTTCCCTTTTGGAAGCCCCCTTAGGGGGAAAACTAGCACTTTTTTCTCAAAACTGGCAAACAATCACCCAAGACAAATGGATTCTGAATATTGTATCTCAAGGTTACAGGTTCCACTTTCATACTTTACCAAGGCTAAAAGGAATGCCAGACCTGCCACAAAATCAATGGGCAGAGGCACAAAAACAAATTTCAGCCCTCATGGACATGAGAGCTATTCAAAACGTACCACAACAGGAACAAGGACAAGGATTTTACTCAAGACTCCTGTTCTTCGTGTTTCACTGTTGCAGTCATAACTGTAGGGTGTTCCTGCCAGCAGGCAGCCCGAGGTCGGCCAGAATTCCAAAGTCTGGGTCCGGCGTCAGCTGTACCAGCAAGTACCCTGATGTCAGAACGCAGAGGTATAAAGCTGACAGCCGACGCCATCTTCTCCAGTCTTTCTTGCCGTGCGGTGGAAAGCAGCTCGCAAGTCGTTGGTTGGCGCATTCAGGACAACGTGCTTTGATTGTCGTCGGTCCGAAGTTTTCTACTTCTCTTCTCAAGCTAAGTACCCTTTTGGGGAAACTTTTTTCTTGCTCCTCCGATGTCAGAAAAAGTTAATAATTGTATATCGTGTGGAAAACAAATACCTCATAAAGATTTCCACTCTTACTGTCTACCTTGCTTAGGCCCTGACCACGACTTTTCTTGCTGTCGGTTCTGTGCCAGGTTTAATTCTCGCACTATCAAGCATAGGTACGATTGGGCCTTGAATTATTTCGGTAGACGATTCAATTATAGGATGTCGTCGGATACTTTACCGACAACCGGAATTCAAAAGAAATGCAAGGACAAGGATAGGCCTCCGAGGTCCAAACAAGATACTTTACAGCCGGAGCCAGCTTCGGGTTCGGTGGTCGTCAGTGAGGCGCTTTTGCAGCCCCTGTCGTCTGCCACTTCGGAACCGATGGCCGACACGGACTCCCATGGGGAGCCTTCTAGGCCTAGTATTTTATCTGCTGCAGGACCTTCGGACGTCGCTCCTTCAGATGGGTCCGGAACCGCTGTGCAGGTACCGGCTTCTGAGGGGGTTTTCAGGCCTTCTCATATCACTATTTCTACAAAGGCAAAGTCAAAGACTCCTGTTAAACCAAGGGTTTCTTCTCAAGCTTCCTCGGATACAGCTCCCAAGTCCCAGAAGCAATTACTACGGATGGCTGAAGATTTACTGACAATGATTAGGGGTTCTCACCCTCCTCCAGAAAAAAGGCCTAGACAGGATATTCCTTATGATTCATCTGATCAGGCTTCTGTGTCTTCTGTCTCTTCCTCTGACCAGGATTATTCTTTTCCTCCTTATGAGGATTCTGATGCAGAGGACTCTATTCCTTCTGCTTCTCCCCCTGAAGATTTCTCTTTTGGGGAAACCTTACATGAGATGAGGGAGCATTTTCATTGGGAAGGTCAGGATTATTCTGCTTCCAAGAAGAGACTTAGGGAATTTCTCCTTCTCCCTCAACACAGACCTTTGGCTATTCCTCCTGTACTTGATATTGTGGATGATGCTTTTTCTGAAGCTAACCTGAATCCTGATTCATTGCCGCCTGCTCCTTCTAAGCCTGATAGATTTTACAGAGTCCCTGACTCCCATCAATTCTTATTTAAGAACCCTTCTGCTGATCCTGAAACCATTTCTCAGGGTTCTAGGGCTGCTAATGCCGCTTTATCTAAAAATCCTATTCCCTCTGAAAAGGATTCTCATGCCTTGGACAGGTGGGGCAAAAAGGTTTACACTTCTGCTACTCTTTCTATTAGAGCTTTAAATTGCCAGTTTCACATGTTCAAGTATCAGCAATTTCTTTTGTCTGTTTTAAAGCAAAGGCTCTCTACCTTCCCTGCATGTGCAGAGGACAAGGAATTACAGGATGTATTGCATGCAACTGAACAAGTTAGCAAACATAGTTTACATTGTGGTTTTGATGCCTTGGAAGCTTCTTGCAGGGCCGCAGCCTCTGGTACTGTTATCAGGAGACATGCTTGGCTTCGGGAGCAGAATTTACCTGAGCAGGTTAAGGCTAAACTGTTAGATGCCCCTGTTCAGCATGATGTTTTATTTGGATCCAAGGCTGAGGAGGTTATTAAAAAGATGGAAGAAAAAGCAAAATCTATGCAGACTGTTAAAGATTTTTTACAAGTTCAGCCTCCTAGATTTTCTAGAAATTGGCCCTCCAAAAATTGGTCCTTTCCCACGTCTGACAGGCCTCAAAGGGGAAAGATATAGACGCTCCAGAGGTCGGGCGCAGGCTCAGGCCTCTTACAGGTCAAGACAATGGACTGCTTCTTCACCTAGAAGGGGGAAGACAGACCTCAATCACAAAAGAAGCAGACCCAATGAAACTCTCCGTTGGGCTACAGGTCCTCCTTGCCTAGAAGCCCCTCTCGGAGGAAAACTTTCTCTTTTCTACCAAAATTGGACTCGTATTACCCAGGACAAATGGGTTTTAGATGTGATTTTAAGAGGCTACAAATTCCACTTTCATACTCTGCCAAGGTCTTCGGGTTGGCCGGATCTGCCAAAACATCAATGGTCAGAGGCCTTAAATCAAGTAGACGCTTTATTGACCATGAGAGCCATAGAACCTGTTCCACTTCCAGAGATGGGAAAAGGTTTTTACTCAAGACTATTTCTGGTCCCAAGGAAACAAAACTCATGGAGACCTATTCTGGACCTCTCAGTATTAAATACCTTTCTGGAGATTCCAAAATTCAAGATGCTTACTCTGCAACAACTTCTTCCCATGCTCTCCCAGGATGCTTGGATGGTGACATTGGACTTTAAGGAAGCCTATTTACACATTCCCATCAGACAGGAATGCAGAAAATACCTCCGATTCAAGGCAGGTTCGAGACACTTTCAATTCTCTGTTCTGCCCTTTGGCTTATCTACTGCGCCCAGAGTCTTTACCAAGTGTCTGGCTCCAGTAGTAGCTTATTGCAGACTCCAAGGGATTTAAATTTACCCCTATCTGGACGACTGCCTTATTCAGGCGGACAGCAAGGATCTTTTACTTCAACATCTGCAGTTTGTTCAGCGTCTTCTCCTACTTCTGGGATTTTCAGTGAACACAAAAAAGTCACATTTGATCCCCTCTCAACAAATGATCTTTTTGGGAGCTCTTCTGAACACAAGCTTACAAAGGGCCTTCCTTACTCCAGAAAAGCAAGTACAGCTGGCATCAATTTTCAAGACCTTGGCTACATTAACTCAGCTCACTGCAAGGAAATTCCTGCAGGCATTGGGCTACATGGCTTCTTGCATCCTGTTGATCCCAAATGCAAGGCTTCATATGAGAAAGCTTCAATGGTACCTAAAGAGTGTATGGTCTCAGCATTACCACAGCCTGGAAACAATGATACCTCTGATTCCCTGCCTCCAAAAAGAGTTCCTCTGGTGATCCAGGGCTTGTGCTTTAAACAAAGGGGAATCCCTTTCGTCTACCTCATCCTGCTCAGATCATAACCACGGACGCTTCGGATTATGCTTGGAGCTCATTACCTAAACTATTGCCAGCAGGGCTATTGGACAAAGAAGCATCTCCCCTGGCACATCAACTTGAAGGAAATGTTGGCAGTCCAAAATGCTCTTCTAGCCTTCCAGAATCTTTTGCAACCAGGCCATCTTATGATTTGCACAGACAATACCACAGTCATGTGGTATATAAACAAGCAGGGGGGCTCTCACTCATACCCCCTTTGCAGACTAACCATGAGTTTATGGGACACAGCTCTAAATCTGAATCTGCATCTTCAAGCTCAATTCATTCCAGGAAAACAGAATATCTTAGCAGACAGCTTAAGCAGAAATCTTTTGGATCCTCACGAATGGATGCTGGACCCCAACTTATTCAGCAGGATTACGGCAGTTTGGGGTTGCCCTCTGATCTGTTTGCATCTCATCTCAATCATCAGCTGCCTCTCTTTTGCACCAGGTCCTTCCACAAAACAGCTTGGAAAGTGGATGCCCTGTCTTTCAGCTGGAGGAATCTTTCGGGATATGCCTTCCCTCCTCTTCCTCTTCTGCCTCTGGTGTTACTGAAAATAAAACAGGACAAACCCAAGATTATCATTTTGATAGCTCCAAATTGGCCTCGGCAGTTTTGGTATCCAACTTTAAGACACCTGTTCTTGGAACCTCCATGGATTCTGCCTCTGTTTCCTTCTCTTCTGTCCCAGCATCATGGTCAGATGCTACACTCTCAAATCAAGACTCTTTGCCTGGCAGCTTGGCTCTACAAGGGCCTTTGATTCCTTCTGCTTTTCCCAAACAAGTTTTGGATGTTCTCTTAGAAGCTAGGCCTAGCACTAGAAAATCTTATGCTTCTAAATGGAAAAGATTTTGTATTTGGATCTTGGGATCGAGGTTCTGATCCTCTTTTGCCTGACATTTCTTCCATTTTACTTTACCTCTCAGACCTTTTGCTTAAAGGCCTCTCCTTTTCTTCCATTAAAATCCATGCTTCTGCTATCTCGGCTCATTACAACACTGATCCCCCCATCTTCTCTCACCAGCTGGTGAGACAATTCTTGAGAGGGGCTAAGAATTTAAGACCTCCCAGAACTCCTCCTGTTCCTGCTTGGGATCTTAATTATGTTTTGGAAAAACTAACTTTACCTCCCTTTGAGCCTGCTGCTGCTTCGGATTTCAAGTTCTTATCCTGGAAGACCGCTATTTTATTAGCTTTGACTTCTGCCAGAAGGGTATCAGAGTTGCAAGCTCTCATGGCTGTGGAACCATACCTTATTTTCCACCAAGACAGAGTTGCCTTGAGGACCAATCCTACATTTATGCCTAAGGTGATTTCTAAAGTGGCTTTAAATCAGACTATTCACCTTCCTACTTTCTTTCCAAATCCTCAAAACAAAGGGGAAAGGATTTTACATTCATTGGACGTACACAGACAACTACGGTTTTACCTGGACAGAACTAAAGATTTCAGAAAATCTGATCAGTTGCTTATCTCTTATGCCTCCAGTTCTCTAGGCAAGGCTATTTCTAAACAAACTATTTCCAAATGGATTGCTCATGGGATAAGGTTTTGTTACTCTCACTTTGGGAAGCAGATTCCAGGTACTGTTAGAAGTCATTCTACTAGAGCAGCTGCCACTTCAGCAGCTTTTCTCAGAGGAGTTCCTACCAAGGACATTTTGGAAGCTGCCACTTGGAGTTCGGTGCATATTTTTTCTAAGCACTATAATCTCCCTTTGTATTCTAAGTCTAGGGCAGGTTTTGCCTCTGCTGTCTTGCAGGGTCTTCTGGCTGCCCCTTCTTCTGCATAACCTCCTCCCTCATCACAGCTTTGGGATTCCACCCTACAGTTATGACTGCAACAGTGAAACACGAAGAACATAGTACAGTTGTGTACACCTACCATAAATGTAGATGTTCGAGTGTCTTCACTGTTTCAGTCGGTGTTTCCCTCCCACCAATCCCCTCTTATTTTTTGCTTGTTCTATCTTCCTCTTCTTTTGTGGTGTATTTGTGTTTCCTTTTTGGACACCTTTTGGTTACTTTGGGGGACTTCTGACATCTGGGGCAAGAAAGGCTGGAGAAGATGGCGTCGGCTGTCAGCTTTATACCTCTGCGTTCTGACGTCAGGGTACTTGCTGGTACAGCCGACGCCGGACCCAGACTTTGGAATTCTGGCCGACCTCGGGCTGCCTGCCGGCAGGAACACCCTACAGTTATGACTGCAACAGTGAAGATACTCGAACATCTACATTTATGGTACACAACTGTACTTTCCTGGTCCCCAGAAAGGACAAGGCCTGGAGGCCCATACTAGACCTTTCAATTCTAAATACTTACCTGGATATTCTGAAATTGAAAATGTTGACATTACAGCAGCTTCTACCCATGCTGGGCAAGAAAGATTGGCTTGTTACTCTGGACCTCAAAGAGGCATACCTGCATGTCCCTATCGGACAAAATTGCAGAAGATACCTCAGATTCAAAGCTGGTACAATGCACTACCAATTCTCTGCACTGCCCTTTGGCTTATCTACTGCGCCCAGGGTCTTCACAAAGTGCCTGGCACCAGTAATTGCATTTTGCAGACAAAAAGGAATTCAAATATATCCATACCTGGACGACTGCCTCATTCAAGCAGAGACAAAGGACATTCTTCTACAGCATCTGGCGCTTGTAAAAAGGTTGCTAAGTTCTCTAGGGTACACAGTAAACGAAAAGAAGTCAAAACTAGTGCCCTCACAACAGATTATTTTCCTGGGTGCCAGCTTAAATACAACGGCCCAGATGGCTTACATTACGCCAGACAAATAAGTTCAACTAACTCAATATTTTCAACTTCTGGCAAAAAAGTCCCATCTCCCTGCAAGAAAAATTCTGCAGGCCCTGGGATTCATGGCATCATGCATACTACTAATACCATATGCCAGACTGCATATGAGGAAAAGTACAATGGTACCTAAAAAGTGTTTGGACTCGACACTGTAACAGTTTAGAAGCAGTAATACCAATGATTCCCTGCGTACAACAGGAGTTTCGATGGTGGGCACAGGCATGTCACCTAAACAAGGGTCAGCCTTTTACCCTACCCACAGCCAGGCAGACTCTAACAACAGATGCTTCGGATTACGCCTGGGGAGCACACATGGCAGGAAAATGCATTCAGGGCAAGTGGACCACAGACCAGATGCATCTTCACATCAATCAAAAAGAGATGTTGGCTGTTCAAAATGCCCTAACAGCTTTCAAGGACCTTCTGCATTCAGGACAATTATTAAAGACTGACAACACCACAGTAATGTGGTACATAAACAAGCAAGGGGGCACTCATTCTTATCTCCTATGCAGGCAAGCCATGACCTTGTGGAACACAGCTCTAACGTGTCAAGTTCACCTGCAAGCACAATTCCTGCCAGGAAAGAAAAATACTCTGGCAGACGATCTAAGCAGAAATATCATGGACCCTCACGAATGGAAATTGAATCCACAAATCTTCAGCATGGTAATGCAAAAATGGGGATGCCCATACATAGATCTTTTTGCCTCCCCACTGAATTGCCAATTACAAAAATTCTGCACAAGGACTTATCACAAATAAGCATGGAAAGTGGATGCTCTTTTGTTCAGCTGGAAAAACCTAAAAGTTTATGCCTTCCCGCCGCAGCCTATCCTTTCAAAGGTACTCCTAAAAGCCAGACAAGAAAAACTACAGATGATCCTGATTGCTCCAGACTGGCCATGCCAGCACTGGTACCCTATCTTAAGGAACTTAGCTCAAGGCCCACCATGGATTTTGGCTCAAATTCCACACCTTCTGACTCAACAAAACAATCAGATCCTGCACGGTTAGCTCAAAACCCTAAACCTGGCTGCATGGCAGCTTCATTAGTCAAACAGGCAACACCTCTCTCTAAAGCTGTTATGGATATCATTTTGGAGGACAGGTGACCTAGCACCAGGAAAGCTTACTTAGAAAAATGGAAGAGATTCTGCTCCTGGAACAAAGCCTTTGACCCTCTTGTTCCAAACATTCCTCAAATTTTACAATACTTAACTGAGATGCTTGACAGAGGCCTATCCTTCTCATCAATTAAGATCTACGCCTCTGCCATTTCAGCACATTACAACACAGATCCTCCTTTATTCTCTCATCCCTTGCTAAAGCAGTACCTCAGAGGGGCTAAAAACATAAGACTGCCCCGGAGAGCACCAACACCAACTTGGGACCTCAATTTCATTTTGGAAAAACTAACCCTGCCACCTTTTGAGCCAGCCAATACAGCCAATCTAAAATTTTTATCATGGAAAACAGCTCTGCTCCTGGCAGTAACTTCAGCACGAAGAGTCTCAGAGCTACAGGCATTAATGGCAGTGGAACCTTTTATAATTTTTCATCAGGACAGGGTTTCTTTAAGGACAAACCCTACCTTTATGCCAAAGGTAGTATCTAGTGTCGCTCTTAACCAAACCATCCATTTACCAACTTTTTATCCAAACCCCCAGAATAAAGGGGAGAAACTTCTGCATTCTTTGGACATACACAGGCAGCTATGCTTCTACTTGGACAAAACAAAAGCTTTCAGGAAAACTGAGCAACTGTTTGTAGCATATGCTGCAGGATCACAGGGCAAGGCAATCTCAAAGCAGACTGTATCCAAATGGGTAGGACACTGTATTCGTTACTGCTACACACAGCATGGAAAATTAGTCCCAAATAACATTAGGCCACATTCCACCAGGGCAACAGCCAATTCAACAGCCTTTCTCAGAGGAGTACCTACCAAGGAAATTTTGGAGGCTGCAACTTGGAGTTCAGTGCACACCTTTACCAAGCATTACCACCTGCCTCTTTACTCTAAATCCAGAACAGGATTTGCCACTGCAGTTCTGCAGGGCCTCATAGCCAATCCTAACTCTTTATAGACCAGCCACCCAACCTTAGCTTTGGGATTCTACCCAAGTGTAATGACTGCAGCAGTGTAACACGAACATAGTACAGTTTTGTACCTACCATAAATGTAGATGTTCGAGTGTTCACACTGCTGAAGTCCAGGTTACCCTCCCTCCATCCCCTCTGAACTAGCTGGACTTGTCTATGCCTTTCTATCCTATACAACCTTTGTGGTGTATTTTCTTGTAACTGAAGGTATTGTTTTTATTTTATATGTATATTTTTTATTAGCAATATGTATTGTCTACCTACTTGGGGGCACCTGACATCTGGGGCAAGAAAAGCTGAAGAAAATGGCGTTGGATGCATATTATATACCCCTGGCGCACTGACGTCAGGGAAGAAGCGACAGCAACCGACGCCGGACCAAGACTTTGGAACTCTGGCCGACTGTGGGACCACCTGACAGCAGGATAACCCAAGTGTAATGACTGCAGCAGTGTGAACACTCGAACATCTACATTTATGGTAGGTACAAAACTGTACATTTTTCCTACAAAAATACAAAATCACTTGAGGTTGCTGTGTTGTGAGAATAATACGAAGGAACCAATTTCATCTACTAGACAGGGCACCTTCCCTTGAAGAGGGTGCAATCATTGTGCTTATATGTCCAGAATTGATTGTTTTGTACATACAGACACAGCTTATGAGTATAAATTTAATTTTTATGCTGATTGTAAATCAAGAAACTTAATATACATAGCTGTCTGTCAGATATGCTTATGCTTCTGTACAGGAAAAACAAATAGGAGCCTTCGGGAGCGGGTCAGAGAGTATATATATGCAATAAATAGAGAAGATCATAACGCTTTGGCCCGGCATGTTTTAGATATGGGTATATGTCACATAAATTTAAGTTTAGTGTCCTAGAACTAATTAAAATAACCAGTAGACTGGGGGACATTAAAAATTATACTGAGGAACGTGAGAACAGGTGGATATAATTAGGTTAGAGAGTTACAAAGGGCATGGTTTAAATGAGAAGGTAACTTTTAAACCGTTTTTAGCAGCATGCCCCTATGCTCATTAATGCATAGAGGTTTATATATGTGTTATTTATGTATAGTATTTGTATTTTTATGAATGGTTTTATAATATGTTTTAATATAGTTTCATTATAACATAAGTTGTTTTGTAATGCGTTTTAAAACGGGTTGATATTGTAGTGATGTAAATAAATGGGTGATTGGTGGATATGCATTTGTAACACTATTTAAATGTGTGCCTGTTGACAGCAGTTGTTTAAAGTCTGATGAAGCGTTAGAAAACGTGAAAGCGCCTACTTTTGTACTGTAGTGAATAAATCGTTTTGTATATCTGCCGTGGTGAGCCTCATCTGTTTTGTGAAGAGTATTATATGTGATTCTGAAGAGGCTCTTTATCCAGTACTGTTTTGTCGGATATTACAGGGTTCCTGACTCCCACAAATTTTTATTCAAAAATCCTGCTGCTGATCCTGAAACTATCTCACAGGGTCCCAAAGGTGTAAAAGCCTCTACAGCCAAAAATCCTACCCCCTCTGATAGAGATTCCAGGGCGCTGGATAGATGGGGAAAGAAAGTTTATATGTCTGCAACCTTGGCAATTAGGGCCTTAAACTGCCAGTTTCATATGCTTAAATATCAACAGCATGTTGTGGGCTTATTGAAACAGAAAATGATGTTGATTTCTGATTGTGTGGAAAATAAAGAATTACAGGAATTATTGCATGCAGCAGAACAGGTTGGAAAGCATACTTTGCAATGTGGTTTTGATTCCTTGGAGGCCTCTTGCAGGGCCGCAGTTACTGGATCTGTGATTAGAAGGCATGCCTGGCTCAAAGAGCAAAATCTGCCTGATCATATTACGGCTAAATTGTTGGATGCACCTTTACAGCATGATACTTTGTTTGGTAATAAGGCAGAAGAGGTTTTAAAGAAAATGGAAGAAAAAGCTAAACGTATGCAAACTGTAAAAGATTTCTTACAAGTGCAGCCACCTAGATTCAGTAGACACTGGTTTACTAAAAATTGGTCCTTTCCTGTGTCCAACAGAGCCTCACAAGGCAAATCCAGGTGCTCAAAAGGCTCTAGATACCAATCACAGGGTTCTTACAGTTCAAAGCAATGGGGTGCCTCTGCCTCCAAATCTGGAGGAAACAAAGCACAACCCTACAGTAAGCAGTCGCAATGACTTCCCTCTACCATTACCAAGCACTTTTCGTTTGGCAGCCCCATTGGGGGGGAAATTAGCACTTCATGCTCAAAATTGGCAGGTAATTACCCAGGACAAGTGGGTTTTAAGCATAGTATCCCAGAGGTACAGATTTCATTTCCATACTTTGCCAATTCCAAATGGTTGGCCAGATCTGCCACAAAATCAATGGGCAGAGGCTCAGAAACAAGTGACGTCCCTCATGGATATGGCGGCCATTCAGCCAGTACCAGAACAGAAAAAAAGACAAGGGTTTTATTCAAGACTGTTCCTGGTACCCAGAAAAGACAATGCCTGGCGTCCAATACTGGACTTATCGATTTTGAACACGTTCTTGGACATCTCAAAATTCAAAATGTTGACTTTGCAACAGCTACTGCCTATGCTGGGCAAGAACGCTTGGTTAGTGACTCTAGACTTAAGAGGCATACCTGCTTATCCCAATAAGGGAATGGTGCTGAAGATACCTCCGCTTCAAGGCAGGTTTTATGCATTACCAATTCTCTGCACTGCCCTTTGGCTTATCTACTGTGCCCAGGGTCTTTACAAAGTGCCTGGCACCAGTAATTGCATTTTGCAGACAGAGATGCATACAAATCTATCTTTACTTGGACGACTGTCACATTCAAGCAGAAAACAAGGACATTCTTCTTCAACATCTGGCATTTGCAAAAAGGCTTCTAACATGCCTAGGGTACACAAACGAAAATAAATCACAACTGGTTCCCTCTCAAAGAATTACATTCCTGGGTGCAAGCTTGAATACAACTGCCCTGATGGCTTACCTTATGCCAGACCAACAAAGGCAACTGACTATATACTTCAAACAGATGGCAACAAAAACCCAATTATCTGCAAGATAAATTGTGCAGACTTTGGGGTTCATGGCATCCTGCATTCTACTAATTCCATATGCAAGACTGAATATGAGGAAACTTCAATGGTACCTAAAAAGTTTATAGAGTCAACATTGTCACAGTCTGGAAACAATGATTTCTTTCATTCCCTGCCTACAACAGGAGTTTCTTTGGTGGGCAGAGACATGTCACCAAAACAAGTTTGTCATTCAGTCTACCCCCTGCCACCCAAACCCTAACTACAGATGCATCAGATTATGCTTGGGGGGACCCACCTGGCGGGGAGATGCATTCAAGGCATATGGAGCCCAAAACAAATGCATCTGCATATCAACCAGAAAGAGCTGTTCAGAATGCCCTGACAGCCTTCAAGGACTTACTTCATCCAGGACAACTACTGATAAAGACGGACAACACCCCGGTTATGTGGTACGTAAACAAGCAGGGGGGGGGTACACATTCCTATCCCCTCTGCAGACTAGTCATGGCATTGTGGGACACAGCCTTGACTTACCAAGTACATCTTCAAGCTCAATTCCTGCCAGGAAAACAAAATACTCTGGCAGACGACCTAAGCAGAAATCTTATGGACCCTCACGAGTGCAAACTGGATCCACAAGTCTTCAGCATGATAACACAGAAATGGGGGAGCCCAGACAAATATCTATTTGCCTCTCCCCGAAATCACCAACTGGACAAATTCTGCACAAGGACTTATCACACACAAGCATGGAAAGTGGATGCCCTATCCTTCAGTTGGAAAAACCTATCGGTTTACGCCTTTTCTCCTCTGCATTTTCTCCCCAAGATCTTGCTAAAAGTCAGACAGGAAAAACCAAAAATGATCCTAATTGCCCCGGACTGGCCTCGCCAGCACTGGTACCCAATTCTAAGGAATATGTCTCAACTCCCTCCTTGGTACTTGCCTCAAATACCTCATCTATTGTCTCAGCAGAGCAATCAAATTCTGCACGCTCAGCTCCAAACTTTGAACCTGGCAGCATGGCTGATCATGTAATTATTCAAACACCTCTCAGTAAATCTGTGATGGATGTCATTTTGGAAGCCAGAAGGCCTAGTACTAGAAAATCTTATGCTGATAAATGGAAGAGATTCTGTGCTTGGAACCAAGCACAAGGAACGGACATAACAAAACCAAATATTCCTCAGATTTTACAATACTTGACTGAGATGCTTGACAAGGGCCTATCTTTTTCTTCAATAAAAATCCATGCCTCTGCCATCTTGGCTCATTACAGCACGGATCCTCCCATCTTTTCTCATCCTCTGCTAAAACAGTATCTTAGAGGGGCCAGAAATTTAAGGCCTCCCAGAAGATCACCAACTTCTGCATGGGACTTCAATTTTGTGCTGGAAAAACTCACCTTACCTCCTTTTGAACCAGCAGCTACTGCGGATATAAAGTTTTTATCTGGAAAACAGCTTTCCTTTTGGCAATCACTTTAGCAAGAATGGTTTCAGAACTACAGGCCCTCATGGCTGTGGAGCCTTTTGTTACATTTTACCCAGACAGGGTGTCCCTCAGGACCAATCCTTAATTTATGCCTAAGGTGATATCCAGTGTGGCTCTTAACCAAACTATTCACCTGCCAACTTTTTACCCAAATCCGCAGAACAAGGGGTGGTTTCTGCATTCATTGGACGTACACAGATAACTAAGATTCTACTTAAACAGGACCAAATCTAAGCAAAACTGAGCAACTACTGGTGGCATTTGCTGCAGGATCAGAGGGAAAGGCTATATCAAAGCAGACTATTTCTAAGTGGATAAGCCACTGCATTCATTTCTGCTACTTGAATCGGGTCACATTCCACTAGGGCTGCATCTACCTCAGCAGCCTTTCTCAGAGGAGTTCCAACCAAAGACATTCTAGAAGCTGCTACTTGGAGCTCTGTTCATACTTTTACAAAGCATTATCATTTGCCACTCTTCTCTAAGTCCAGGGCAGGCTTTGCCACTGCAGTTCTGCAGGGCCTTATAGCAACCCCTAATGCAGTTTAGTTCCATCCTCTCATCCATAGCTTTGGAATTCTACCCAAATGTGACGACTGCAACAGTGATGTGTACACTTACCATAAATGTAGATGTTCGAGTGTATTCACTGTTGCAGTCCTGGTTACCCACCCGCCATCCCCCTTTTTTCTTCTAGAACTTCTCTTTCCTTCACTATATTCTAAAGCATTTGTGGTGTATTTGCTTTTAGATGAAGGTAAAGTTTGTGTTACTAAAGTGCATTTATATATATATATATATATATATATATATATATATATATATATATATATATATATATATATTGTTCATTTATATATACATATTTTTGCTCCCCATTTGGGGGGGCACCTGACATCTGGGGCAAGAAAAACTGAATAAAATGGCGTTGGCTGCATGTTTTATACCCCTGATGACCTGACGTCATGGAAGAGGAGACAGCAGCCGACTCAGGATCCAAGACATAGATATTCAGCCGACTGTGGGCAACCTGCCAGCAGAGTACCCAAATGTGATGACTGCAACAGTGAATACACTCTAACATCTACATTTATGTTAAGTGTACACAACTGTACTTTTCTTGCAGCCCTTGGAGCACTACTCCTGGCTTCAGAGGATCAAAAACCAGCCTTTTGCTGCCACTTTTGGAAAATGAGTCCCTGTAGGGAAATCCCTTCTGTACTATTTTTGTAGAGTTCTATTTTTTGACGAGCTTGGTTATATCTCGTTAAGACCACCATATTTTTTTAATTGTGTCTGCTTTCATGGAAACAATCACTTTAGTGATTCTAATCTCAAAACCAAAATACACTGATAGGCACTTTAGTGATTCTGTAAAAGTGGTAAATACTTATTTTTGCGGGGGAGGGGGGGGGCTGTTTTGATTCTAAAATGTAATGCTTATGCTTGCTTTTGAGTCTAAATAGAATTGAAAAGGATTTTGTATGTGTAAATTAGATGTAGTACTTGCATACACTTGTGACAACATACCTTCTTTTCTTTCCTGTAGTTGCACTTCAAGGAATTTTGTTTGGGGAGTTTGATTTAATGTCCTGCCTTTCAACTCTGTTAGTAAGTGAAAGGAACTTTTACTAAGGGTAAGTGTGAGCAGTGCTTGTCTAAACTATACATACTTGCCCTTTGATAGACTCTTCCAGCAGCTCTTGCTGGACATCAAGCTGTGCATCATTCAGACCCTAGATTCAAACACCTGTTCAGCTTTTCTTTCTCCCATGGTACCTAAAAGGAAATAATCTTTCAAAGAGCCCTTGCCTCCTCCTAGGAGTTTTTTTATGCCACAGCCTTTGCTGGGTGATGTCCTTCATGGATGCATCTGCAGTCATAACAAGTGGGTTGTCCTGTCGTCAGGCAGCCCTGCAGTCGGCCGGATTCCAAAGTCCGGGTCCGGCTTCGGCTGATGTCGCACTCCACCCGACGTCATCTCTGTTGGTCTTCGGGTATAAAAGCATCAGCCGACGCCATTTTCCTCAGTCTTTCTTGCCGTGGCGCCAAGCAGAAGCTGTTCGCAAGTGCCGGTCGGTCGGATCCAGAGATTACTTCTACCGAATACTACTTGAAGACTTCTAAAGCTAAGTACCCGTTGGGGACTCTTTCTTGCCTCAGCCGATGTCAGAAAAAGTTAACAATTGTTTAACCTGTGGGAAACAAATACCTCATAAAGATTTCCACTCTTACTGTCTGCCTTGTTTAGGCCCAGCCCACGACGTAGCAGCCTGTTCGCCTGTGCCTCTTTCAACCGAACGCTTAGGCGTCGGTCGGAGTTTGCAGAACAGTTTTTCGGTTCTGATTTTGCGTACATTATGCCGCCGGATCCTCCGACTACCCAATCTACCAAAACGCAAAGATAAAGACCGACACTTTCGCGGTCCGCGGTTTCGGCCGAAACCACGGTAAAGCAAACAGCGAGTGTCGCGGTTTCGGCGAAACCGAAAACTGATCAAAGTACAGCTGAACCTATTCTTACAACTGAGGCCCCTGCTACAACTCTTGAATCGACCTCAGAAATTTTACCCACTACGGTGGTTGACTTATCAGACACCATCCCCTTGGATGTCTCTACCCCAGCACGTGGTGCTGCTAGGCCTCCAGCAGCCATGTCCATTAAGGCCTTCGCCAGAGCTAAAGCAGCCAAGACTACTAAAACAGTGCCTGTTAAACCCCCCACATCCAGGCCCTCTTCCAGTTCTCAAATGCTTTCTTTGGCAGAAGATTTAATTTCTTTAATTAGAGGATCTCAATCTCACCCAGACAGGGCCTCTCAGCCCCAGAGAAGAGACCTAGGGCAGAGCCCCCTGAGCCAGTGTCTTCTGATGATTCTGCTGATGAATCAGGCATAACTGACCAGCCAGAGGCTCCCTTCTCCAATTTTGAAGATTCTGATGCTGAAGAATCCATTCCAGCTGCTTCCCCACCAGAAGAATTCTCCTTTGGGAAACCTTGCATGCCATGCGAGAACAGTTCCAATGGCAGCAACAGGATTTTTCAGACTCCAGAAAAGACTTAGGACCTTTCTGCACCTCCCACAGCACAGGCCCTTAGCTATACCTCCTGTTCTCTCTGTGGTGGATGATGCTTTCAATGATGTTTGCTCCACTCCAGATTCTTTACCCCAGCCCCTGCCAAACCAGACAGATTTTACAGGGTGCCAGATACTCATCACCACCTTTACAAGGCCCCACTTGCAGACCCAGAAACTATATCCCAGGGTCCCAAGGCAGTAGCCGACCACAGCTAAAAACCCTATTCCTTCTGAAAGGGAAGCAAGGTCATTAGACAGATGGGGTAAAAGGTCTACACTTCAGCTACTCTCTCAGCTAGAGCTTTAAACTGTCAGTTTCACATGATACAATACCAAGAGTTTATGCTTGATCAGTTAACTAAAAACTAACCACTGATGAATCTCTTGATAAGAAATATGTATTAGAGATGGTAAATAACATACAACAGGTTAGCAACCATTCCTTAAAATGTGGCTATGATGCACTGGAGGCTTCATTTAGATCAGCCATGACAGGCACAGTGATAAGAAGGCATGCATGGCTAAAGGAACAAGCTTTACCGGATCATGTTAAAGCTAAGTTGCTAGATGCTCCTATGGACAAGACAAGTTTGTTTGGTACACCTGCCCAGCAGGTTATGAAGAAAATGGAAGAAAAGGCAAAATCTGTTCAAACTGTTAAAGATTTCTTGCAGGTTCAACCCCAAGGTTTAGCAGGAACTGGCCTGCCAAAATTGGTCCTTTCCTGACTCCACAAAATTTCAAAGGGGCAGGAATAGGCGTTCCAGAGGCAGAAACCAATCCAGAGGAGGTGCCTACAGAGGACGACAGTGGCAAGGTAACAACAGAGGCACAGACACAGCCACTGCCACTACATCAGCACAACCACAGTGACTTAATCCTAAATCCGCCTACCAGGGAACAAATAGCAGCTCCTCTAGGCGGAAAGTTAACCTTATTTTCAAAGAACTGGCACTACATAACAAAAGACAAGTGGATTTTACAAACCATAGATCAAGGTTACGGTTTCACTTCCACACTTTACCAGTCAAAAGAGGAATGCCAAATCTACCTCCAAATCAAAAAACAGAGGCTCTCCAGATAATGGAGTTAGCAAACATGAGAGCTGTGGAAAGAGTGTCAACAGCAGAACAAGGAAAGGGGTTCTATTCCAGACTATTCCTAGTTCCAAGAAAGGAAAAAAGTTGGAGACCAATTCTCGACCTGTCCACCTTAAATACATACATCATTGTCCCAAAATTCAAAATGCTGACCCTACAGCAACTTCTTCCCATGCTGGGCAAGGAGTCTTGGCTGGTAACTCTAGATCTCAAGGAGGCATACCTGCACGTCCCCATTCGACCAATCTGCAGAAGATACCTCAGATTTCTTGCAGGATCAGAGCACTATCAATTCTCAGCATTGCCCTTTGGCTTATCTACTGCCCAGAGTATTCACAAAATGCCTGGCATCAGTAATCGCCATTGCAGACTACAGGAATTCAAATTTACCCATACCTGGACGACTGCCTGCTACAAGGGGACAACAAAAGCAAGCTGACAACAGATTTACAAAGGGTCATTTACTTGCTACAAGGACTGGGATACACAGTCAATTTACAAAAGTCAAGGCTGATACCATCCCAAACAAGGACATTCTTGGGCGGAATTGGACACAGTACAACAAATGGCATTCCTGACTACAGAAAAACAAAAGAACTTCCTCTTTACTTCTTGGCACTAACAAAACTGAACAAGTTAACAGCAAGAAAAGTTCTGCAGGCCTTGGGCTTCATGGCATCATGCATAATCTTGGTCCCATTTGCCAGACTACATATGAGGAAACTACAGTGGTACCTAAAGAATTTATGGTCCCAACACAGACACAGTCTAGAAACAGAAATCCCACTAATTCCATGCTTAAAACAGGAGTTCCTATGGTGGGCTCAGGCATGCCAGTCAAACCCAGGCCTACCCTTTCGCAGATGTCAACCAAGCCAGACCATCACAACAGACGCTTCAGACCTAGGATGGGGGCCCACATGCTGGACAAATGCGTGCAAGGATTGTGGACACAGGATCAACTTCACCTGCACATCAATCTAAAAGAAATGCTGGCAGTAAAACTGGCAATCCAAAAGTTCAAACCATTTCTCAAAGAGGGCCTGTTGATGATAAGGACAGACAACACCACAGTCATGTGGTACATCAACAAACAGGGAGGCACTCATTCATACCCCTATGCAGAATGACCTTGGAGCTGTGGACCCTGGCACTCAGCTACAACATTCAGTTACAGGCAATATTTGTACCGGGGAAAGACAATACTCTAGCAGACATATTAAGCAGAACCACCGGATGCCCACGAATGGAAGCTGCACCGGACATCTTCAAGACCATCTCAAAGAAATGGGGAATGCCACAGATAGACCTATTCACATCACCTCTCAATCACCAGCTCAAAAAATTCTGCACAAGGACATTCCACCCACTAGCATGGAAAGTGGACTCACTCTCCTTCAACTGGAAAGGCCTAACAGCATATGCATTCCCACCTCTTCCTTTGATACACAAGGTACTACTAAAAATCAAGGAAGAACGTCCAAGGATAATCCTGATAGCTCCAAACTGGCCAAGACAACACTGGTACCCACTACTGAAGAGCATGTCTCGGGACAATATGTGGCCAATACCCCTGATGCCTTTGATGTTAACTCAGAACAACTACAGCATCATACATACAAACCTAAAAACGCTGCAACTGACTGCATGGAACATCACATAGCAGCAGCTAATCCAGAAATTTCCCAAAGAGTTAAAGACATTATTCTTGAAGCACGCAGACCTTCAACAAGAAGGAACTATGCTGCAAAATGGAAAAGGTTTGTCATTTGGAGTACGGAAAGTGGAAAAGATGTGTCAAACATAGATATGCCTAACATTCTGGAGTATCTGGCCGAACTTCTTCATTCAGGCCTGTCCTACTCCTCCATCAAGATACATGCATCAGCTATTTCAGCAGAATACAGCTTTGATCCACCTGTTTTTTCGCACCCTTTGCTCAGGCAGTTCCTCAGAGGAATCAAGAATGTAAAACCTCCAAGGAAACCACCATTACCAGCTTGGGATTTAAACTTTGTGCTAGAAAAGTTGACACTGTCACCCTTTGAACCAGCAGCAACAGCAGACCTACAACACCTGTCATGGAAAACTGCTTTCCTACTGGCAATTACTTCAGCAAGGAGGGTTTCAGAACTACAGGCCTTAATGGCAGTGCAACCCTTCCTAATCTTCCACCAAGATAGAGTGTCCATGAGGACTAATCCTACATTTATGCCCAAGGTGGTATCCAGAGTGTCTTTAAACCAGGCAATCCACCTACCTACCTTCTTTCCCAACCCACAAAACAGAGGGAAAGAATACTGCATACCTTGGATGTACATAGACAGCTACGCTACTACTTGGACAGAACAAAAATAGCAGAAAGACTGACCAACTTTTTGTAGCCTATGCAACAGGAAGGGAAGGAAAAGCTATTTCCAAACAGACAATCTCCAAATGGATAGGAAATTGCATACGATACTGTTACTCCTTCCATGGAAAACCAATTCCACAGAACATAAGACCTCATTCTACAAGGGCAACAGCCACTACCACAGCCTTCTTACGAGGAGTGGCAACCAAAGACATTATTGAGGCGGCTACTTGGACCTCCGTGCATACATTTGCCAAGCATTATAATTTGCCTTTATATTCCAGATCCCGAGCAGGGTTTGCCACTGCTGTACTGCAAGGGATCCTAAACACACCATAATCTACCTTTATCCTCCTCCCCTAGTTGGCTATGGTATTCTACCCACTTGTTATGACTGCAGATGCATCCATGAAGGACATAGTACAGTTTTGTACCTACCATAAATGTAGATGTCGAACTGGATAGCATCTGCAGTCAGGATTACCCTCCCTCCTTCCCTCTGTGGTACTCCTAGGGTGTTTACCCCCCTAATAGCTATCTGTTGGGGGGGAGTCTTTTATGGTGTATTTGTTTGTATATATGTACATATATGCTTATTGTTGTGTTTACCTCTATCTATTTGGAAACATTGGCATCTATCCAAATTTTAGCCTGCAAGAGGGCTACTGGCATCTGGGGCAAGAAACACTGAGGAAAATGGCGTCGGCTGATGCTTTTATACCCGAAGACCAACAGAGATGACGTCGGGTGGAGTGCGACATCAGCCGAAGCCGGACCCGGACTTTGGAATCCGGCCGACTGCAGGGCTGCCTGACGACAGGACAACCCACTTGTTATGACTGCAGATGCTATCCAGTTCGGACATCTACATTTATGGTAGGTACAAAACTGTACTTTTCTATAGTGGCCAGTACTGGTTCCTTGGACCACTCACTGGTTTTCTCAGATGTTCTTCATTCCACATTGCTGCAGTCCTAACCATTGGGGTAGTCCGCTGTCCAGTCGGCCCGAATACCAAAGTATATGGCTGACGTCGGTCAAGGCGCATTAGACTGATGTCAGGACGTCAGGGTACTAATGCGCATGACCGACGTCATATCCCCAGTCTTTTTTGCCGCATGGTCCGATGCAGAAGCAGTTTTGCGAGTGCAGGTTGGCGTTCTGAAATTTTCTGAAGTCGGAGTTTCAGACCGAATCAAAGTTGGCTAAGTACCCGTTAGAACATTTTGTTTTTTCTTGCCTCAGTATTTAACGGATGTCAGAAAAAGTGAATAACTGTATTTCTTGTGGGAAACAGATACCTCATAGGGATTACCATACTTTGTGTATACCTTGTTTAGGGCCTGAGCACGACGTTGTTGGATGCCGCTCTTGTGCTAGATTTAACAAACGCACTATTAAGAGAAGGTTAGACTGTGCCAGGTTAGTGTTTGGGAAGCGTTGTAATTATAAAATGCCGTCGGATGCTCCGACGCCCGCTTCGTCCAAAAAGCGCAAGGACAAAGCAGCAAAGCCTAGGGTTGAAGAACCGGCAGTCCCGGACGTCGGTTCTTTAGAAGGCTCAGTGGAGCCAGAAGTTTTGCCAGGAGTTTCTGTGGAGTCTCAGGCAGAGACTTTACTGTTACAGGATGTGCCCTCTCAGGAGGTAGGCCAGGCTGAGGGGGCTTCTCAGGTAACTGTTCTTCCCTCTCTTCCTAAGGTAGTTAGAGGAGGCCTAGGGTGGAGCCTGAGTTTGAGAGTTTTGAACAGTGTTCAGAGGCTTCTGAGTCTTCGGCTGAAGACTTGCAGGAGTTTCCTCATTATTCTGATTCTGATGTGGATGATTCCACTCCTTCAGCTTCTCCTCCTGAGGATTTTTCATTTTCAGAGACTCTGCATTCCATGAGGGAGCATTTTAAATGGGAAGGCCAAGATTTCTCTGATTCCAGGAAGAGGCTTAGGGAATTTTTGTTTTTACCCCAGCATAGGCCCTTAGCTATACCTCCTGTGTGGAATGTGGTGGAAGATGTTTTTGCAGAGGCTTCCCTGAACCCTGATTCTTTGCCTCCTGCCCCTGTTAAACCTGATAGGTACTATAGGGTGCCTGAAGCTCATAAGTATCTTTTAAGAGTCCTAGGGCAGACCCAGAAATTGTTTCTCAGGGGCCTAAGGGTGTTAAGGCCTCGGTTGTTAAAAATCCTGTTCCCTCTGATAAAGAGGCAAGGGCTTTGGATAGATGGGGAAAGAAAGTGTATACTTCTTCCACTTTAGCCATGAGGGCGTTGAATTGTCAGTTTCACATGCTAAAATATCAAAATTATCTCCTTTCACAATTGAAATCTAAGGTGGATGCTCTGGCGGAAGGTATTGAGTGTAAAGAGTTGCTGGATTTAGTTCATGTGTCTGAACAAGTGGGTAAGCATTCTTTGCAATGTGGTTTTGATGCTGTGCAGGCCTCCTCGAGGGTGGCTGCCACTGGGTCTGTTCTTCGCAGGCACGCTTGGTTGAGGGATCAGAATTTAGCTGAGCATGTTAAGACAAGGATTTTGGATGCTCCTTTACAGTCTGATGTGTTGTTTGGTTCGCCTGTGGAAGCAGTTTTAAAGAAAATGGAGGACAAGGCTAAATCTATGCAGACTGTTAAAGATTTTTTTGCAGGTGCAGCCTCCAAAGTTTAGCAGAAATTGGCCTACTAAGGGATGGACATATCCTGCTTATGATTCCCAGTCTAGGGGTAGGTCTAGACGTGGTAGGGGCAGAGCTCAAGGTTCTTTTAGGCCTAGAACAGGGAGTTCTCCTGCTCAGACTTCTGGTGAGGGCAGGGGTCAGTCCTTTCGTAAACAGACCCAATGACCTGCCTTTTCAGCTGCCAGTTCATTCTCGTCTGGCAGCTCCTTTGGGAGGAAGACTGTCTCTTTTCAAAGAAAATTGGGATTTAATTACTCAAGACAGATGGGTTTTGGATATCATTCACCACGGTTACAGGTTTTATTTCCATACCTTGCCCCTTTCAAAGGCATGCCAGACGTTCCTCCTCCACAAAGGAAAGAGGCTCACAAGCAAATTTCTCTGTTACTCCAAATAGGGGCCATTCAGCCAGTCCCTGTACCAGAAAGGGGCCTAGGATTTTATTCTCGCCTGTTCCTAGTACCAAAGAAGGGGAACACGTGGAGACCAATTTTGGATTTATCTATCCTCAACACTTATCTGGACATTCCCAAGTTCAAAATGTTGACGTTACAACAGCTTTTACCTCTGCTGGGCAAAGATCACTGGATGGTAACTTTAGATCTCAAGGAAGCTTACCTTCATGTGCCTATAAGACTAAGTTGCAGAAAGTATCTGCGTTTTCGAGCTGGAAATTCTCATTATCAGTTCTCTGCATTGCCCTTTGGCTTATCTACTGCGCCCAGAGTATTCACAAAGGTTCTGGCTCCAGTGATAGCTTACTTCAGGCTAAAAGGAATTCAAATCTATCCTTATTTGGTCGACTGCCTGATTCTGGCTCAAGAAAAGGAAGACCTTCTACAGCATTTGGAATATGTCATAGCAGTGCTAAGATGCCTAGGGTATTCTGTGAACGAAATAAAGTCCAGTCTAGTACCCTCTCAAGACATGTGCTTTCTGGGTGTGAGACTGAATACAGCAGCCCAGATGGCCTTTTTAACCCCGGACAAACAAAAGAATCTTTCCAGTTACTTCCATCAATTATCTCTTCAGTCCAGGCTGACTGCAAGGACAGTCCTTCAAGCCTTAGGGTTCATGGCATCTTGTATTCTGGTGCTTCCCAATGCCAAACTGCATATGAGGAAGCTGCAATGGTATCTCAAAAATGTATGGACACAGCACTGCCAGGATTTGGACACTGTCATTCAAATAATACCTTGCATTCAAAAAGAATTTCTGTGGTGGGCTCAGGAATGTCACCTAAACAAGGGACTCTCTGTGACCCGGCCAGAGGCGAGTCAGATTTTAACGACAGATGCCTCTGACATTGCTTGGTGAGCTCATCTAAATGGAAAGTGGATACAAGACAAGTGGCCTGCCAGACTTCAGCATCTACATATCAACATGAAGGAGATGTTAGCAGTCCAGTTTGCATTAATGGCTTTCAAGGAGTTACTTCTTCCAGGGCAGGTGTTGATTCTAACAGACAACACAACTGTCATGTGGTACATCAACAAACAAGGGGGAACACATTCTTATCCTCTATGCAGGCAAGCAATGATTTTATGGGAAACTGCGCTCAGCTTGCAACTAACTCTACAGGCAAGGTTTCTGCCGGGAGCACAGAACTCCTTAGCAGATGTGTTAAGCAGACAAATCATGGATCCCCACGAGTGGAAACTGGATCTTCATGTATTTCAGAAATTGACAGTGTCATGGGGAACTCCAGACATAGATCTGTTCGCTTCTCCACTAAACCACCAGCTGCCAAAGTTTTGCACAAAGGGTTTCATCACACAGCTTGGAAAGTGGATGCTCTTTCTTTCAGTTGGAAAAATCTTCATGTGTATGCCTTTCCACCTCTGCCTCTTCTTCCAAAGGTGCTCCTAAAGGTCAGACAAGACAAGCCAAGGATGATTTTAATAGCTCCAGATTGGCCTCGGCAACACTGGTACCCACTACTAAGGAGTCTGGTAAGGAAGCCTCCATGGCCTTTGCCTTTGATTCCACATCTGTTATCTCAGAAGGACGGTCACCTACTCAATGTCAAGCTTCACTCTCTTCATCTAACAGCCTGGCATATTCTGTTCTGAAACACAGTAGGTCTCAACTTCCTCAACAAGTTTTAAATGTGATAATGGAAGCCAGAAGACCTAGTACAAGGAAGGTGTACGCAGAAAAATGGAAGAGATTTTTATTTTGGAGTGCAGCAAAGAATTTGGAGGTTTCTGAGCCTAATTTGAGTGTGGCTCTTCAATATCTTACTGAGTTATTGGACAAAGGTTTGTCCTTCTCTTCCATTAAGATTCATGCTGCAGCAATTTCAGCTCACTATGATTGTGACCCACCATTGTTTTCGCATCCTTTGTTCAAGCAGTTTCTTAGAGGGGCAAAGAATATAAGACCCCCACGTAGAGCTCCTACTCCTGCTTGGGATCTCAATTTTGTGTTGGAAAAACTTACTCTACAACCTTTTGAGCCTGCGGCTACTGCTGAATTGAAATACTTGTCATGGAAGACTGCTTTTTTGTTGGCTATTACTTCTGCAAGAAGGGTTTCTGAGTTGCAGGCCCTTATGGCAGTAGAGCCTTTTTTGATTTTCCATAAGGATAGGGTATCATTACGTACTAATCCTTCCTTTATGCCTAAGGTGGTTTCTAGTGTGGCTTTAAACCAAACTATTCATTTGCCTACTTTCTATGCAGATCCCCAAAATAAGTGGGAAAAGATTTTGCACACTTTAGATGTACATAGGCAGTTGTGTTATTATTTAAGCAGGACTAAGGATTTCAGGCAGTCTCAGCAGTTGTTTGTTTCTTTTGCTTTGAGTTCTCAGGGCAAGCCTGTGTCTAAGCAAACTATTTCTAAGTGGATTGGGTTTTGCATTTCATTTTGTTATTCCCATCATGGCAAGGAGATTCCAGCTGGGATTAGGCCTCATTCCACTAGGGCTACTGCCACTTCAACAGCATTTCTAAGGGGTGGCAACTAAGGATATTTTGGAGGCAGCTACTTGGAGTTCAGTGCATACTTTCTCTAAGCATTACCATCTTCCTCTCTACTCTAAATCTAGGGCTGGTTTTGCCACAGCTATTTTGCAAGGCATGTTGACAGCTCCTGCTTCCTTATGATTTGCCAGCCTCCCTTAACTCTGCTTTGGGATTCTACCCAATGGTTAGGACTGCAGCAATGTGGAATGAAGAACATAGTACAGTTTTGTACCTACCATAAATGTAGATGTTCGAGGATCCACATTGCTGCAGTCCAATTTACCCTCCCTCCTTCCCCTCTGTGTTTAGGGGTGGTGGTGTGGGTTAGGATATACTCTTGTACATTTGTATATATTGTATATATGTTTGGTGCAGGGTTTTTTTTTTTTTGGTTTTTTGGTTTGGGCCTTGTCTTTTTAGGGTCTTCTGACATCTGGGGCAAGAAAAGACTGAGGATATGACGTCGGTCATGCGCATTAGTACCCTGACGTCCTGACATCAGTCTAATGCGCCTTGACCGACGTCAGCCATATACTTTGGTATTCGGGCCGACTGGACAGCGGACTACCCCAATGGTTAGGACTGCAGCAATGTGGATCCTCGAACATCTACATTTATGGTAGGTACAAAACTGTACTTTTTGTATAGGAATGCAGTTGCATAGTGTCTTTCATTTGATTGTGTTGTGTTTCTTTGGCTTTTGTCATACGAGTAAATGCACCAAACAGTAAACATCTTTCTTTAGTAGTGGACTCAAAGGACACAGGTACTGCAAAACTAAAATAATTTCTTCTATGCATCTCATTTGCAATATCAAATAATTTTGCATGCATATGATCACTAGTGGTATAACTTGTACAAAATAACCAGGTAAAAAGCCATGCACTGTAAGCAGTTGTTAGCTCCCTGTTAATTTAAGTTGTATACTTTTTCAGGAAAGTCATTTTTTTGTTTTCTTGCAGGATATTGAATCAGAAGATGTTAATGTGGTAAAACGCCTGTTTAAACTTCAGAATCTTAATGCCAGCACCATTAGGACAGTGATGGTAGCAGACTGCAACCAGCACAACAACCCACATCTTCTTCTGGACTATGAATCACAGCTAGCCTCTTCTGCATCTACTTGTCGTATCTTTGACCTTGGCAGTGACAGTGAGGATGAAGACTTGAGAATGTGTAAAGAAATTACAGAATTTGCTCGGGAAGATGTAGCAGATGATGTGAAGCCATTGGAATGGAAGACTAATGAAGAGATGGAAATGGAGAATGAGCCACAACAGCTTTTGAATGGTTTTCTCGATGACAGTCTGCAGCCTGCTATGACTGAACCACAGCTAGAAGCAACGACAGCTAAATTGTTAGTTAAAAGCTGGTCTAAAGTGGATTCAGACGAAATTCCTACCTCTGAGATTGTAGAAGGACAGAAGTACTTAATTTTCACCACAGGATGCCTTACATATTCCCCACATCAGATAGGTATGGTGTTCTGTACTGAAGATAACAACTGACAAGACTTTTTTTCAGATGTAACTCGCTTTATGTTGAGGCTAAAGATTTATGCTATTTTGTAATATCTGATAAGATCTCTCTTTTAAAGGTTCATATAATGCTATGCACATGTATGTGTGCATGTATGTATTTGTTTGTCCTTAAAGAAAAATGCAAAATGGGTGTGAAGAAACTCATATGCGAGGTAAAGGGGAAGATAATGAGAGCAGAGTGCTTTAATGCAGGCCAGTCAACAGATCCTGACTGACTGGGTCCCACTTCTTGAAAGCACCTTTTGATTTATACTGCTGATGATCAAGAGCACCAGTTGCCGAGCAGTGCTTCTGTTTTTCAGTGATCAATTGGAGACTGCACAGGTAGGTTGTACAATGAGTAGTCACTGTAAGAGAGTACCGACTGATTCCTTTTCTCCATGTTTGTGCAGTCATGAACTTTGTATACAATTAGCAAGGTGGCATGCGGTTGCAAGTGGCTTGTCCTCCAGCAGAAACATTACACTTTCTTATTAGCTTGGTTACTGTTTTATTCTTTAGGTTATTTTTAATGTATGTGTTGAAAGATAACCAGAGTTTGAGGTGTGTGTGCGTCACTTAATTAGCATTGAGAGATGAGTAGGGAATTGATGTAGATTTACAACAAGATATCTTAAATCCAAGATGTTTTGTCATATTATAGCTTAACCGTTTGAGTTTATTTCCTATAGTGGGCCATTCTGTCAAGACCTGAACTCCCAAAATTTAAATTAGTAGCACTGGCCCCCTCCTTCATGTAAGGTTTTTCATCACCTGTAGTCCCTTCATTTGCAACTCTGCTTGCTTAAACCTAAACACTCACATAAGTTTCAGGGAAGCATAATAAACAACTCAGGAGCTTAGTAAAAATCACCAAAGGGAAGTTTGAAGCAAAAACAGCTACCCTTGCCAAAGACAATCACACTGCATTTTATAGTTTTGTATGTAATTTCAAAAGCACAACACAGCAATGTACTGACCTGGTTGTAAAAGATGTTACACTGAGGCTGAAGATGTAGCTAACCTACTAGCTGACAAATTTAGCTCTGATTTAACCCCCCCCCCATCCGTCCCTCAGTATATACTGAAACTGGTACACCTCCAGCTGTCACACAAAACCAGGTCCTAAAAGTATTATCAGAAGCTAAACGTACTGCATAAATGGGTCCTGAATGAGTATTAAATAGAATGAAGCTTGACTGTTAACAGCACTATTCAATCTCAGCATCCATGCAGGTGTTATATCAATCAAATGGAGAATAGCTATAGTTATTCCTTTGCATAAGAGAGGACATTCCACAGACCTAGGCAGTTACATACCCAAAAGTCTGACCAGTCTTCTGTGCAAAGCTGTGGAAAGACTTATGGAATTAATAAAATTAGGACACAGGGAACCTCGAAACACTGGACTCATCTCAGTTTGGATTCATCAGGGGCAGGTCATGCTTACTCAACCTGGCCAAAGCTTTTGACACAGTTCCCACTGAGGCATAACAGAAAAGCTAAATAAATTGGAAATAGGCTCCTGTGTCACAGCTGGATCCCCATCTGGGACATGGATAATCACAACAGGGGAAGTTACCTCCACACAGAGACCAGTCATCAGTTCAGTCTCTCAGGATTCTGGGTCGTGACCTCTCCTGTTTGGCATCTGCTTTTCTGAAGTAAAAGCCAATACCAAAGGGCTCTGGCTGACTAAGTTTGCAGATAACTGCAAGCTAGGACCAGTCATTGAATTCCCAAATGATTTGGCCATCCTTCATGAAGGTTTGTCTTAAAAAATAACTTGTGCCAAAGTCACGGCCTGAAGCTAAATGCCAAAAACTGGGACTTCCTTTGGGAAGTCATATACCCCAGGGAACTACCACATTGATTATACGCCCCTAAGAGTTGACCCAGTTGTTTCAGATTTGGGAACTTATGTGGACAGAGGCTTAACTAGCAAGTGTTTGTTGCTGTAAGAAAGTCCTTTTCTATTGCATAGTTTGTAAACAAAGGGATTGTGTCCAGATCTAGGGATGTCATTGTTCCCCCATTACACAGCGCTCATTAGGCCAATCATTGACTATAATGCCCCTTGTGGCGTGTGTCTGTCCAGACAAATGAAACAACTGCAGCGCCCACTGAGATACTTACTAAAAGGATACAAGACCAAATCGAAAGATGTGTGCAAGTCTGAAATAGACTAAAACCAAAAAACAGGACTTGCACAAGTGCCCAAATGAAGGTCAAAACCAAACTCCTTAGATAAGCACAAGCACTTTATTTCCTTAACGCTGCAACACAAAAGAATACGTTTTCGACATAGAATCCAAGTCTTCATCAGAGATGAACAAATCACAGTAGACCTTACATCATTTTATACCATTCAACCTGTGCAAAATACAATGATAATTGATCATTAATATACCTTAATTGAACAAATAATTTAAAGGTAAAAAAGTGTAATAAAAGTTTCCCATTTAAAAAAACTTTAAAATCATTGTTAAAATACGATCCATGAAATAATTATAAAAAGTATTATAATTCAACATTTTATACTTTGGCTTTGAATTCATATAACATAAAACTGCATTTATTTCTTTTTCATTTTAAAAAAGCTACCTTTTGTATTCCTTAATGTTAAACATATACCTAAAACCCATGTGTTTAGTGCCATCTTGTGACTGTACCTCAAATCACAATTTAGCAGCCCTTGGTTTCAAAACTGAAGTAATGGAAATCATATCATTTAAACCTGGGGGTTTTGTGGAATCTAAAACAATCTGCCAAAATAACTCCCTATATTCGAGTTTTGCCTCCCACATACCCCTCTCAATTCCTTGGGTACTATTTCCAAAACATAAAAAAGAAAAGTTGCTTGCGGACAAACCAAAGTATGTCTGTAAAGGGCATTTTTGTTATTTTGCATCCTAATTTCATAACTGTGTTCATAAATACGATTTCTTAATTTTCTCTCCGTTTTGCCTATGTAGAATGAAGTACAAACCTTACAAGTAGCCATATATACCACACCATTGGTGTTACAGTTGGAAAAACATTTGCTGGTAATCTCCCTATTTCTTGATGTAACTAGAATACTACCCCTGTTGTGTATTAAAGGGCATTGTGGACAACTACCACATTTAAAAGTACTGGGTCTTTTTGAAGAAGTATTTGCTTTCCCAAACTCAAAAAGTTGTTTAAAATTTACATCCTTACGGAAAATAAATGTCAGATTTTTATTTTTAAGTGTCTCAAGGTCAGAAATCTTTGTAAACCTGTTCCATTCTCTAGTTATAATTTGTTTCATTGCCCCTGCATCTCCTGAAAAATCCATAATGTATGCGTCATCCCATTTGTTCTCTTCTTGGGTGTTAGTATTAACTTTAATAAGCTGATAATTAGATTTTCCAAGAATGGGAGCAAACCTGTTATTCCTTTCCAAAACCACTGACTCCATTGTTTCTTGTAATAAAGAATTTGGGTAACCACGTTTACTAAACATTTCCATTAATTTTACACACTCAGTTGTAAAATCTTCTTCACCAGATGTCATCCTGCTCACCCTGACCAACTGTCCTTTAACCAAGTTCTTTTTTCTGAAAATAAGGGTGACTACTCTGGAAATGTAGATAAGAGTTGGAAAATGTTTCCTTTCGATGGATGCATGATGCAAAACCACCTGGTTCTTTCTTAATGTTAACATCCAAATAAGTAAGATTTTCAGTATTATAAGTGTAAGTAAAATCCAAAAAGTTTGTGGTATTTTTAATATAATGCAAAAACTCTATAAATTTCTCATGAGTGTCTGTCCAAAAAATCACTATGTCATCCAAGAATCTTTTATATAAGGACCAACAATCTATGAAAGGACAGTTTAAAATGTAAAGTTGTTCCCATCTTGACAAAACTAGATTTGCATATTTGGGGGCACATTTGGCCCCCATTGCTACCCCTCTTTTCTGTTGAAAAAATTCCCCCTGGAAAAACATAAAGTTGTTCTGAAGAATTACATCCATAAAAGTTAAACAATTCCTAAAGTCATTTGACGTAAACATTTTACTGTCTTTTACTGTCTCTCATGATGTCTTCGAACCACTGAAGCGCTATGTCATGGGGGATTGATCCAAACAGATCAACAACATCAAGAGTAACAAAAGCCAAGTCTGCTGAGTGTAATTCTGGTTTGACACATCTGAAAAAATCCCATGAGTCTTTCAAAACCAGTGGGCTATCGTATGACAACTTTTTAAATTTTTCATCCACAAATTTAGCTAAAGAGGATGTAACTGAACCCTCAGATGCCACAATAAGCCTAAGTGGCGGATTATTTGGGTCCTTATGTACCTTTGGAATTCCAAAGACTGATGGAACCCTTGGCTGTGAATTCAAAAGAAAATTGTAGGTATCTTTGTCAATGGACCCCTCAAGTAATAAATCATAAAGTAATAGTTTAACCTTTGAATTTGCTAAATTGACCTCATTGACAGAAGCTCGTGAATATTTATCTGTGTCATTTAGTAAATCCTTCATTTTAGATTCATACAAAATGTAATCCATTAAAACTGTGCCACCCCCTTTGTCCGGGTGCATAATTCTAATATCCTTATTATTTCTTAATTCATTTAGTATTCCCCTTTCCGCTTCAGTAAGATTAGGAAAAATCCTGTGTTCAGATACAGCCTTCCTGATTTCTCTTTCTAATATAAAATCAAGATTTTTCAACTGTGGGTGTAATGGTAGGTTCATCGTACTTTTCCTCTTTAGTGTGGCTGTTTGCCTAGGTAATGTGTTATTATCCTGAAATATTAAAGAAAAATTCATTTTCCTGAGAAACATTTTTAAATCTAAAATAGATCTAGATAGACTAGCTTTTCTAGTAGGAATGAATTTAAAACCTTTTGACAAAAGATGATAATGCCCTTCATTTAGTTCTATGTTACTGTAGTTAAAAATCTTAAAATCATCTAATGTAAAAATATTACCATGTCTGAAAATAGTTGTATTATTTTGTCCTTCCAGAGTTAATGATAGTTCCGTCTGAAGTTGGGTTTGTACTGTGGGAGACGGACAGGATTCTGGTACCGAATCCTGTCCGACCTCCGTAAAGGGGGAATTTCAAAAGAATTGGAATGATTGTCTTGCTCTCCATACTCAGCTTCTTGTTGAACAAAATTCCCAACTGCATTTTCATTGTAGTTGTGGGCTGTATTGTATCTAAAAGTTATTGGTTTAGGTTTCGGATAAGCCCTACCTTCCCTGTAGTCTTTCAAATCCCTTTCTAGTTTAGAATGTTTCCTTTTTGAATTGGCCACACATTTTGCCTCTATATCAGAAAAAATATCCCTATACTTTTTCTTTTCATTTGCAACTTGAAACAATAAATCATTAGTAATACAAGTATTCATGTTTTCAATTTTTTCAAGTAAATCCTTCCTATTCCTTTCATTTTCTTTCAATATAGTACCCACAGTTTCTGGACCACATTTGTCAAAAATCTTTTCTAATTCCTTGTGAAAAACAGAACCCTCCACCACATTGTTAGGAAACTTTGTAATCCGCAAGCCCTTAGGCACAATTTCTTTGTTCAAACATTCCTTCAAGTACACACAATCACACCCAAGCCTTTTATACTTTTCCAAAAAATAATAGAGTTCATCTAATTGCTCTCTATATGATAAAGCATCAATGTCCTGGTGTTTACCTACACCTGGTAGTTCTGTAACAGAAAATTCTTTAGCTATAAATGAATTAAAGTCAAAACTGCCCCTGGCAGAACTTGGTTCCCCTGGGTTATTTGGAGTAGAAACAGAATGTACCTCTGGGCGTGATGCCCTGGATCCTTCCCTGGTAGTTGTACTACGCAAAAGACGAGGAAAATCCTCGAATTCGTTGTCCATATGCGCCGAATGGTTACTGGAAAGATTGATGTTAGTAGATCCTACAGTATGCTTAGAGCCTTCCCTGACTATTTGCGAACCATCGTGACTTCTGTGTATCTGGTTGTGGTTGGAATTGTTGCAAATAGGTCCATTAGTATGCTTAAAACCTTCCCTGGTTGTTTGCGAGCCGTCCGCATTTCCGTGCAGTGAATTTAAATTAAAATTACCTCCGTTGGTAAGCGCTGCTGAAAGAGCAACGAGAGACGAACATGCTGGTGTCAGTAGGTCTATCAGCTGAGTGAGCTGCCCAATTACTTTGCGTAGTTCACCCCTGTCCTGTGAACACGCAGTTTCAAGGGTGGTTTCACCTTCTGGACTCTCAGCCATCAGTAAAGACACAAAACCAAATCGAAAGATGTGTGCAAGTCTGAAATAGACTAAAACCAAAAAACAGGACTTGCACGAGTGCCCAAATGAAGGTCAAAACCAAACTCCTTAGATAAGCACAAGCACTTTATTTCCTTAACGCTGCAACACAAAAGAATACGTTTTCGACATAGAATCCAAGTCTTCATCAGAGATGAACAAATCACAGTAGACCTTACATCATTTTATACCATTCAACCTGTGCAAAATACAATGATAATTGATCATTAACATACCTTAATTGAACAAATAATTTAAAGGTAAAAAAGTGTAATAAAAGTTTCCCATTTAAAAAAACTTTAAAATCATTGTTAAAATACGATCCATGAAATAATTATAAATATAAATATAAGTATTATAATTCAACATTTTATACTTTGGCTTTGAATTCATATAACATAAAACTGCATTTATTTCTTTTTCATTTTAAAAAAGCTACCTTTTGTATTCCTTAATGTTAAACATATACCTAAAACCCATGTGTTTAGTGCCATCTTGTGACTGTACCTCAAATCACAATTTAGCAGCCCTTGGTTTCAAAACTGAAGTAATGGAAATCATATCATTTAAACCTGGGGGTTTTGTGGAATCTAAAACAATCTGCCAAAATAACTCCCTATATTCGAGTTTTGCCTCCCACATACCCCCTCTCAATTCCTTGGGTACTATTTCCAAAACATAAAAAAGAAAAGTTGCTTGCGGACAAATCAAAGTATGTCTGTAAAGGGCATTTTTGTTATTTTGCTTCCTAATTTCATAACTGTGTTCATAAATACGATTTCTTAATTTTCTCTCCGTTTTGCCTATGTAGAATGAAGTACAAACCTTACAAGTAGCCATATATACCACACCATTGGTGTTACACTTGGAAAAACATTTGCTGGTAATCTCCCTATTTCTTGATGTAACTAGAATACTACCCCCTGATCAATTATCATTGTATTTTGTACAGGTTGAATGGTATAAAATGATGTAAGGTCTACTGTGATTTGTTCATCTCTGATGAAGACTTGGATTCTATGTCGAAAACGTATTCTTTTGTGTTGCAGCGTTAAGGAAATAAAGTGCTTGTGCTTATCTAAGGAGTTTGGTTTTGACCTTCATTTGGGCACTCGTGCAAGTCCTGTTTTTTGGTAAAAGGATACAAGGCCAGAACTATATGTCCTGTGTGGACTAACTCAAAACCCTGTCACTGTTCTCAGCATCATGCATACTGCTAAGAGGTGACCTTTGTCTGACATTCAGGTCATCTTCCGACCCATTACTGGTGGATTTCTTGCACATCGGCAAGTCAAATAACATCAAAAATACTCAGTCTAGGAATATAAACCTGTTTTGAAACAACAGCAGAACAGTTTAGAGGGGCAGATATATTACGCAGAGGATACAGCTGCTGTGGAACAGACTCCCCATCCACATAAAACATAGTCCATCCCTGTCCATTTTAAAGCACAGTTTAGATCGTTGGATGGAAAACAGAAAATTTAGCCCAGGACTGTGCCCCCCACCCCACCCCATACAGATATAATAGACAGATGCAGCTCCTAAATGTTTTATCCCATGCACGGGTCCTCTCAAATTTATTTATGGTATGTTCCCATGTATTCTCATTAGGGTTAATATATAATTATCGACCATGGGAGCAGTAAGACCAATCTATAACCAAAAGAGATGCATTATTTTCAGCACAAAAAGGAAAATTGGCTAGGCTTAAAATGGCTTGCAAAGGTAGGTAGCCTAGTACTTACCTGTGAACCTACGAGTATACAAGGAAAAAGGTAAACATACTGATGTAAGATACAGAATAATGCAAGTAAGTGGAGACTGCTAAAATGGAAGAATCAAGGCAGTGTCCAAGAAATCTCTAAATGGGGATACCATAGTTAGATCAGTAAGTAATCCTTTTATTTCTTTGTTCAATGTGGTAACTGGGGTAGACCAGTGATCCAGATGAACCTATTTCAGTCTCAGCCCAGGCAGATATAAATGACGGTAGAAAAGCAAGTTACAAAGTACGATGAATGCAAATAAGATGTATGAAGATAGCAGTGAATCAATACAGCAATAATAAAGTACACAGTATTAGGGGCAATAGGAAGGGATGGTTAGAGTAAGGAGGGAAGAAGAAGAGAATGAAACAGTGAAGGTATAGAGCACAATGTTTAAAAGATAGCAAAGGTGAGATATGGGCACATAGAAATTAACTGTTCACAATATGTGGAATGTATAGGAGATGTCACATATTAGTTTAGGCTAATGTGAGGAAGACAAAGATGGCTGACTGTTAAAAGGAAGAGTAGAGGATTAGGTGATATGTCCAGAGGAAGGTATTTGCAAATTGACTCTGACTTGAGATGGTCTGTAGGCAAAGCACGGAATGAAGGGTGAGGCCTTTAAGATTAGTAGGGAGGGATTCCCAGAGTTTGGGCCTAAGATGGAGTGGGCATAGTTAGTGCAGTGAAGTCTGGTTTTATGACATTGAAGATGTGGACCAGAGTAGTTAGGGGGGGGGGGCGTCACATGAATACATTAGAGGCAAGGGAAGGACAAGTGTGTGTTTTGAGGAGGTTGTAGAATTGGGATTCAAGAAGCTGGTTGGCATGTTGTTGTGCAGGTGGCCATTTGACTTTATTAATAGTGATACAGTGATGTTCATTTCTAGGGGAGAGGGTAATGAAACAGATATAGTTGCTTATAGATTGGCTGGTGAAGGAATTGTAATGGGTGAGTTTGGTCATAAACTAATTTAAGGATTTTATCAAGTCTAAGAGAAATAGAGATGGGATGGGTTGTTTTTTTGAATGAGAGGTTTACCAATGGCCATTTTCCAGATATCAGGGATGATGATTCAAGTTAAGCAGAGATTATAAATGTGCAAGTGGAGGGAGACTGTGACGTCTTTATATAGTAATAAGAACCATGGGAGAAGATTGTCAGGACTAGTGGTGAGTCTATGTTCTTCAGGTGTGATACTGTTTGTTTAGCTTTGATTGGTCTGAAATATAAAGTGGGAATATAAGGGGGAGGAGAGAGATAGGAAAGGTCATTAATGAAATCAAGAATGGAAGTGTTTTGAAGTGGATGCTGAAATCAGCACCTGTGAGGTAAAATAAGGAGTTTTTTTTTTAGGTGAGTTGAGAAGGAATGCCTGATGCTTTCTCATAATGTAACTTTTATGTTGCCTGCTTTTCTCTTTATCTGGCTTTTGTAGCTTAATATAGTGCTGGCTAGAGGATGTGAGGATAGGTAATTTTGCCAAGTATGCCAGGCATTGTCCCTAAGATTAAGGAAACATTTGAGTTTTTACGTGATCCAGTTTTCTTTCTTTTTTTTTTGTGGGTTTATAGAGCCATGTGATTTTAGGAAAGAGCAGATCCTGGAGGTTACTGAGAATTTGTGTCAGGCGAATGATGCAGTAGTTTGGGTCAATAGAAGAGGAGATCAGTTTAACAGGCTAGATTGATTGAAAATTTTGGATTAGGATTTGTTCTGGAAAGTTATCAGGGAGGGAGAGGTTTTGTTTATGTGGTGAGAGATATTGAAGCCGATTGGTCAGTGGTCACTAAAGGAAGGGGGTGAGTGAGAATTTAAGAAATGTTAGAATTATTAGTAATTAAGAATAATTGAGTTTGGTCAGGTGGATTCAGTGACCATTTGTGTGAGTTTGAAATAATTCAAGAAAGTCCACTGCTAAACAAGGCCATATTTTCAGAGTCCTAGTTTCAAAAGCAATAAGGATCAAAGGAAGTACCTAGAACACCAACAGCAGAAATGCCACAAAAAAAAAGTCTTAAGACGAAGTAGGGAATAACACGCGCAATCTGGACGGCAAGCATGTTGCAATAACAGTGTGGCTGTTAATAGAGATGATAGAGTAGCAGGCAGTGAACAGCCCAGTCATTAAGGACAGTCAGGAAAAATCGGTCAGCATTGAAAACAGCACTTAAAGATACAGTCATTAAAAGGATCGTAGACTTGGAAAGCCAAGGGTTATACAAGAGTAATACTCTGATTAGAAAGGAAACGAGTAACACTGAACTGGAACTTCAGGCATACTAGACATCCAGGTGCCACCATCTTGCACTTGCCATTCATCTCCCTGTTAGGTACAGAAGAGCTTTGCTGAGCTTGACAGAGCAGTCCAACCTAGTGACTTCCAAGGTGGCAGCTGACCCAGAAACATGCTGACGAGCTCTCTCACTGTGAAAACAGAGAACTTGTTAAACAAAGAAAAACATCAGTAGTTGTCAAGTTTGATAAAATTCCATATCTAGCTAATAATTACACTGTCTGAATGCCAGCAAAGATTACATTTGGAAAAAGTAAGGGAAACTTAACCAGAAAAAAATCTTCGTCTGAGAAGAAGCTGGCAACTGTTCAGCATAAAGGATTTCAACTTGCAGCTGCAAAAGGACTTCTTTTAGTAACTGAGGAACATAAATCAAATGCACTCAGTTTAAAATAAGTGGGACACTGGAGGAATATATAAAGACAAAATAGCAAAGGGCTGGAAAATATAAAAAAGCTTTAAGTAGTCATTGAGATAAACTGATAAAACATACATCAGAAACATCAAAGATTGAAATGAAGGAAAGATTGATTGAATATGAGATGACTTGGGAGACAGCATTAGGAGATAGCATTAGAAGACAGAGCACAGAGAAGACATGCTGTACCAGAAGAACTGGAAAGAGTAGACTGTATTAATTTTATGAAAGCATGACTAAGCAACTGGACTGATGATCCACAACAAATTGAGAGTGCATATCAAGTGTATACTCCAAAACTTGCTAGGAGAAAGCAGCTTAAACCTGTGTTAGGAAAGATGCACTCATACCAGCAGAAAGAGCTGCTTCTAACATATCCAATGCAGTATATCAAAAACTCATAAAAAACTGTCTACTTTACAGGCACAATACTTTCCTCTCCATACCAGCCAAACAAGCATTAGCCCTCTCCTATTTGCTTCCCTCCCTAACATACGGAGCCCCATTACTGACCAACCTCCCGTCATCCCTGAAACAAAAGCTTGAATCCTGATGTAATAAAATCGCTAAATTCGCCTCTAGTACCCGTCATTCTACCCATCACTGTATAGTACTGAGAAATCCCCAATGGCTTGACTTCTCACATTATTTATCACTCCTTCAGCTTACTACAGCCCATAAACGTATTTACAAGCCACAAGACTGCCCTTCACTCAGCTCCTTATTCTGTCCTTATTCTCATCCTAGGTCTCTCTGATCTGAAAACCAGAATCTACTACAAATCCACAAACCAAACCTTTCTTTTGGTAAACTCCTATATAGCTGGACAAGTGCCAGATCCTGGAACAATCTCCTCCTTTGTCCACTCTATACAACAACCCTCTAACTTCAAAAACACCCTACACAAACATCTCTTCAACTGGATCTGTAACTGCACCACCCAGACTAGTGCCATAACTTAACCCCCCTCCCCAACCCCAGTACTGCTTCTTCCTAATTTCCAATCTCAAAAATATTATAATTTCTTCAGATGAATTAACATTCTCTTCCTGAATTTCTCATTAACATCTCAATTTATCATTGCTACTTTAACTTGTCAACCTGTCAAAGTCATTATCTTTGTAACACAACTGACTTGACTTCATTTCTTTGCTTACATTTTTTTCACATTTGTCAGTCTCCTTATATTTTTGTACTGTTAGAAACTTTGTAATTCTGTAACCCACTCAGGTGCTAAATGTAATTGTAATTTAATATGTAATTGGAGCTTTTCTCCCCGGGCCTCCACTGAAAATAGGTTCTCGCCTAGTGGACTTTCCTGGTAAACAAATGTCAAATCAATAAATAAATAATAAAATTATGGCAGAAGGGAAATGTACGTAAAAATTGGGGGACAGTGTTTAAGTGATTATTTAGTGTATACCAGACAAAAAAAGAACCAGGTTTAGCCCAGCAGTCAGGGAGTATCAGAAGGCAGGTCTGAGATTAAAGCTATTGTATCCTCCTTTCTTTCTAATATTTTTTTGTAAAGGCTTATATATATACATGTATTAGAAGAACAGGCCATGGAGGAAATAAAAATGCTTAGTTAAAGAGTGAGCCAACATGCTGAAGGAGACACTGCTTTTCAATCTTCTGCAAGTAAGAAAGTCCAGAAAGTTACTTTGCCATTGAATCCTTGTCCATTGTTCTAAAGGAAAATGCTTGAGTGACAGAAAAAGCCCAGAAGCTAACCAGAAAAAAATCAAGATTGCCTCGGACTTGATCTAGAGCTCTGTGTTGGGAGATTGTGATGATCAAGAAGACCGTCAAGAAAGTAAATTTAATGAATAACTGGGAGAACTGCAAAGCATTAGTCTCGCACAATGTTTTTGGGCATGTGAACTATGAATGTTCATCGTGTTACTCTGCTGCAGTCATCACACTTGGGTTAGCCTGCCGTCAGGCGGTCCCGCAGTCGGCCTGAATTCCAAAGTCTTGGTCCGGTGTTGGTTGCTGTCGCATCTTCCCTGACGTCAGAGCACCAGGGGTATATAAGAGGCATCCGATGCCATTTTCTTCTGTCTTTCTTGCCGCGCAGTGCCCGAAGCAGAAGCAGTTAGCGAGTGCCAGTTGGCCGACACCTGAGATTTTCTATTCGAATTTCAGTCCAAAGTCTTCAATAAAGCTAAGTACCCTGTTGGGGAACCTTTTCTTGCCTCAGTCCGATGTCAGAAAAAGTTAACAATTGCATTTCTTGTGGGAAGCAAATACCTCATAAGGACTTCCATTCCTATTGTATTCCTTGCCTAGGCCCAGACCAGGTTGTCAGTTTTGTGCTAGGTTTAATAAACGAACCACCAAACGCCGTTTTGACTTCGCACGACATTACTTTGGTAGGAAATTTAATTATATCATGCCGTCGGTGCAGCCGATGACCGGCATGCATAAAAAAACGCAAGGATAAGGACAGGCAGTCTAGGAGCAAGCCAGATTCCAAGGCCTCTGCTGGGCCTGTCGCCGGTTCTCCGATTTTCAGTGAGGCGCCTACGCAGCCCCTGATGACCGCAGAACTGGAACCCCAGACACCTGCGGATTCTCAAGCAGAGTCTACTAAGCCGACGCAGCCATCTTCATTAGGCCCTTCCGACACCGGAGCAGAAGTAGACCCCGGTGCAGTGGAAACACCTTCGGTTGCAGAAGGTGTCTTCAGACCGACTACACTCACCATTAAATCTTATTCTAAGCTTAAAACTTCTTTATAACCAAAAAAGACTGTTCATCAGTCTACAGTTCAAGGCCCCATGCCTAAGAAACAGATGCTTAAGATGGCTGCAGATTTGATTACCCTAATCAGGGGTTCCCATCCCCCTCCTGATAAAAGACCAAGACAAGAGGAGGATTATGCTTCCTCTGACCAGGTTTCAGTCTCCTCAGATTCTTCTGAGGAACAGGATTACACTTTTCCACCTTATGAAGACTCTGATGCTGAAGACTCTATTCCCTCAGCATCTCCCCCTGAAGACTACTCCTTTGGGGAAACTTTGCATACCATGAGGGAACATTTCCACTGGGAAGGCCAGGACTACTCTGATTCTAAGAAAAGGCTCCGAGAGTTCCTTTTACTACCCCAGCACAGACCTCTTGCTATCCCACCAGTTTTAGATATTGTGGATGATGTTTACTTGGAGTCTAATCTAAATCCAGACTCTACCTCCTGCTCCAGCCAAACCAGGCAGATACTATAGAGTACCTGACTCGCATAAATTCCTTTATAAAAGCCATGTGGCTGACCCAGAAACAATTTCCCAGGGTCCTGAGGGAGCTAAAGCTTCTATGGCTAAAAATCCTGTGCCCTCTGAAAGGGATTCCAGAGCCCTAGATAGATGGGGAAAGAAAATATACACCTCAGCAACTCTGGCTATGAGAGCATTAAATTGTCAGTTTCACATGCTGAAATATCAGCAATTCCTAATGTCTCAATTAAAACAAAAAATGAGCACACATACTGACCAGTCTGACTTCAAGGAAATGCAGGATCTGTTGCATGCAGCTGAACAGGTGGGCAAACATTCTTTACAATGCAGATTTGATTCATTGGAAGCTTCCTTTAGAGCAGCTGTTACTGGCTCTGTCATACGTAGACATGCTTGGTTAAAAGAACAAACCCTTCCTGATCATGTTAAAGCAAAATTATTGGATGCACCTTTACAGCAGGATGTATTATTTGGTGTCAAAGCAGAAGAGGTTTTAAAGAAAATGGAGGATAAGGCAAAGTCTATGCAGACGATCAAGGATTTTTTGCAGGTACAGCCCCCTCTTTTCAGCAGAAATTGGCCAACAAAAAACTGGTCCTTTCCAGCTTCTGACAGATCACAGAGGGGCAAATACAGATGCCCAAGGGGCAGAGGTCAGTCACAAGGCCCTTACAAACCTCGCCAATGGGGTACTGCTACCCAGAAAGGAGGAGAAGACAGGCCCCAAGCTAGCAGAAGACAAACACAATGACTCAATCCTCAAACTACCAAGCAAATCTCTCCTGGCAGCTCCCTTGGGAGGAAAATTAGCATTTTTTGCAGACGACTGGCACGTCATCACAAAAGACCAATGGGTCCTAAACATTGTCTCTCAAGGATACAGATTCCACTTTCATACCTTACCAGGGATAATAGGAATGCCGAACCTGCCACCAAATCAATGGGCAGAGGCACAAAAACAAATTACAGCTCTCATGGACATGAGAGCCATTCAACAGGCACTTACACAGGAGCAAGGACAAGGACTTTACTCAAGACTCTTTCTAGTCCCAAGAAAGGACAAAGCATGAGGACCCATTCTGGATCTTTCAATTCTGAACACCTATCTGCAAGTACCAAAATTCAAGATGTTAACACTACAGCAGCTTCTTCCCATGTTGGGCAAGAATGCTTGGCTAGTAACGTTGGACCTCAAGGAGGCATACCTGCATGTCCCTATCAGAAAAAATTGCAGAAGATACCTCTGCTTCATTGCAGGTTCAATGCATTATCAATTCTCTGCACTGCCCTTTGGCTTATCTGCTGCGCCCAGGGTCTTCACAAAATGCCTGGCACCAGTAATTGCATACTGCAGACAAAGAGGAATTCAAATATACCCATACCTGGACGACTGCCTTATTCAAGCAGAAAGCAAGGACATTCTTTTAAAGCATCTGGCATTTGTCAGACACCTTCTAAGTTGCCTAGGGTACACAGTAAATGAAAAGAAATCAAAACTAGTGCCCTCACTAAACATAATATTCCTGGGTGCCAGCTTGAATACAACGGCCCAGATGGCTCATCTCACGCCAGACAAGCAACAACAGCTGACTCAATATTTCAAAATAATGGCAACAAAGACCCAACTCCCTGCAAGAAAAATTCTGCAGGCCTTGGGATTCATGGCATCTTGCATACTACTAATACCATTTGCAAAACTGCATATGGGGAAATTATTCATGGCATCTTGCACACTACTAATACCATTTGCAAAACTGCATATGAGGAAATTACAATGGTACCTGAAAAGCGTATGGACTCAGCAAAGCCACAGCTTGGAAACAATGATACCACTCATTTCCTGCCTTCAACAGGAGTTTCTATGGTGGGCACAGGCATGTCACCTCAACAAGGGTCAGCCTTTCACCTTACCCACAGCCAGGCAAACTATGACAACAGATGCATCGGACTATGCCTGGGGAACACACATGGCAGGACAGTGCATTCAGGGCAAATGGACCACAGATCAGAGGCGTC